>NC_056726.1:352333270-352570067 GCF_019279795.1 Protopterus annectens
CTTTTATACCCCTTAGGGAAGAATTTCCTGTTTGAACCCAAGGCTGAGAGCATTTTATAAAGAATGGAGGAGAGGGCTAAGACTGTACAAACTGTTAAAACTTTATTTGTGTGGCTTGTTAATAAGGGTATGGCATCTAGGTCCAGAGATGTGATTATTCCACTGTTAGGCACTTATTGGGTCAGTCATAGAGTATAATTCCCTGTTTTGACGTGTCCGTCCAAACACTTGACACAACCTGAACACCTGCAGCATTTTCTCAGCAAGAAAATCAAGGTCCCAAATCATAAGAACTACACTGATCATCTCAGAACCTTGTTCCTTTCTGTGGTGTCATGCAGGCTGCTGAGGGATGACCTTGCCTCTCGTACAGACCCTCAACAGATCCCGTCTTCTCTGACCTACCGCAATATCCTAGTATTACATTAGACATAGGGAGTAAATGCTTGGTTTACCTTTGGGGCTTCAATAGCTACATTTCATAAAGCTTTTAATGATGTATTGCAGCAACCTGTGAAACAACGGAGTTAGATTAATATTTTAGTTTGCAGCAAAGGAAGAGGTAAGGACAGTGTCATAGTATCCAAATAGTTAATGCTTTCTAAAACATAAACGGGACATGTAAGGATTAATGTGTATTGCAGAGGATTCCATTTCTTTGGCATCCTTTTCCACTCTGCATAAAACAAAGTACTTCTCTTAGGTTATTCGACGGTAATCTAGATGAATGGAAGGGAAGTAGCAAATTCATCTTTGGAGTTGCATCCTTGCCCCTTATTGAAAGGCTTACCATGTAAACTCTCTGATGGTATAAGATATCCCATCAGCTTGTTCGGCCAGGTTTCCAAAGCTTTTCCAGTCCCTGATGGTGCGTCGGACGTCTTACGTGTGTTGGCAGGTACGTGGGCCATAAATGTGACATCTGCGCACAGTCCTTAGAACGTTTCAGCCGCCAGCTGTACGCCAGGCGTTCCTGCTACTCGTGGACGTCTGATCAGTTTTGGATTAAGATACATGTTCTGTTCGGGATTTGTTTTTGTCCTTTTGTATTTACTATAGTCCTGTTAATGTCCGGTAAGAGCAAGTGTAACTGTGGTCACCAGAGTCCCCACAAAGACACCCACAACCAGTATCTTTTGTTTGGACAGGGATCACTATTATAAAAACTGGCTTTGTCCACTGAATGGCACACAGCAATGGTTATCCCACTCCACAAAGGGGGAGCCACCACGGACCCCGGGAACTACTGCCCCATTAGCCTGACAAGCCTGTTCCGCAAGGCTATGGAACGTATCATCATGGAACTTATAAACAATGACATTGGTAATCTCCAAACTCTGGACCCTACCCAGTTCGGGTTTGTAAAAGGCAGATCATGTCTCCTAAACCTGATAGACCTTGAAGCGGTCACCAAAGCCGTAGATGAGGGTAAGGTGGTTCACACAGCTTATCTAGATGTCACCAAGGCTTTCAACACCTTCCCCCACTCTGGAATTACAGATAAACTCACTAAACTAGGTAAAAATCCGTATGTCACAAGATGGGTTGACAACTGGCTCACTGACAGAACCCACACTGTGAAAGTAGCAGACTCTAAATCCAACTTCAGACCAGTGACAAGTGGAGTACCACATGGTTCAGTCCTAGGTCCTCTCCTGTTTGGTATCTACTTCTCTGAAGTACAGGCTAACACTGAAGGTCTTTGGCTGACAAAGTTCGTTGATGACTGCAAACTAGGAGCCATAATCAAAACTCCTAACAATGTGGACATCCTACAAAAGGGCCTCACTGAGATAGATGCCTGGTGTCAAAGCCATGGCCTCAAGCTCAATGCCAAAAAGTGCATCATCATCCCTTTTGGTAAAAACTCTGTACCCATGAACTAACACATAGGCGGTAGTATACTTAAAACCAAAAGTGTGATGAGACCTTGGAACACAGGTGGACAGTAGTCTCTCCTTTGATAATCACATTGCCACAGTAGTCGGGAAATCCTAAGTGGCACACCATCACAAAAGGTTTCTCATCCAGGAAAAAAGATATCATTGTTCCCCTCTTCTCATCACTCATTAGACCCATTATAAAGTACAACGCCCCTTTTGATATGTAGCTCAAGATATCTACAACAACTGGAAAGGTCACAGAAATATCTCACAAAGAGGATTACCGGCCTCAAACAGATGCTGTACGCAGACAGTCTCAAAAAACTCCAGCTTTACTCTGTCGCATACCACCTACTCAGAGGCAATCTCTGCCTAACATACAAAGCTATGTCAACCCCAGAGCTTTTGGACATGCTCCACTTAAAGAAATCCCAATCTCTCTGAGATGCACTCTGTAGGGACCTAAACCTTTTCACCACAATGAAAAGAACATGCTGGAGGGATAGATTCCTGTCCCAGAGACTTCCCGTACTCTGGAACAAACTACCTATCTATATCAAACAAAGCTCCTCATTAGCACTCTTCAAGAAATATCTTGATGATTGGATGGGAGATAGGAAATTCACCCCAGGGATCACTTCTGTGGCTCTGCTTGATAGGGGCACAGGAAAATATTTTTCATGGATGGCAAAATCCAGGGTACTGTTTGGCTAGGCTTATATAGGCCCTAGAGCCAATAGCCTAGTGCCTACCTATGAACACTTCGGCTACCCTAGCCTTTAAGGCTTCAAATTACCAGTCACACATGGCCAAATACTCCTTGGCCTTCCTGTATAAAGCTTCTAAGGAACTCTGCGAGATCCCTGACTGCAAACGCATCCCTTTCTTCCTTGCTTGGGCTCATCTCTGTAGTTAAACATTCCCTAAGGTGTGCATATGATGACGCGGAGGCCTCCGCCAGGCTAGCTGAATCTGCCTCTGTATTGAGGTACTCCTGGCTGCATCTACAGCCCCTACCAGATGAGGTTAAGGCATACTCTTGGATGCCCCTTTGGATCACTCAGCCCTTTTTGTCTCCAAGGTAACTGATCTCTTCAGGTTTCTTCAGCAAAAAGGGAAAGCGCTCCAAGATCTAAAGCATCTTCTTGTCACTCCAATCCCAGTATTTCAGAGGAATTACCTGACCAAGACTCAATTTATAAGAAAGTCTTCTAGGCCCTCTTCCCCCCTCCAGGTCTAGAGGACCACACAGGAGACAGGCTACTCAACCTAGAACTCCTCAGGCCACTGCCCAGAGACTGCCCTTTCCAGAAAGGGCAGGCAGCATCTGACTGCCTGCCTCCACCCCCACTCCTCCCACCATACCTCTATCCTCCCTTCTCTCGCTGCCCTGCTGTGTGGACCCTAGTGACATCTGACAAATGGGTTTTGTCCCTCCTGAAGGAGGTGTTACTTCATGTCTTGGATGTCTCCTCCCCCAAAACTTCCTATACCACTACCTCTCCCCCCTCAGTGGTCCGTCCTTCCAAAGGTACTGAATCTGTTGCTCCAAGGCCCATAGAACTCTTACCCCCCTCTACTTGAGGGAAAGGCTTCTACTCCATTATTTTTCTGGTCCCCAAGAAGAATGGACCATGGAGACCCTTCTTAGACCTTTCCCGCCTCAACCCATTCCTGAAGGTCCCCTCTTTCAGTATGATTACACTACCCATTCTCTTTCCCTTCATCCTTTCTTAGGCCTTCTTGGACAGCAAGGAGGCTTATCAATATATTCCCATAAAGCCGTCCTCCGGAAAAGTCCTCAGATTCAAACCAGGCTCCTTGCATTTTCATTTCTGTGCCTTGCCCTTTGGACTCTCCACTGTACCAAGGGTATTTACAAAATGCCTAGCTCCAGTCATTGCTTAGTGCAGAACAAGAGGTATGCATATTTTTCCGTACCTTGATGGACCTGCTCATTCAAGCAGCAGACAGACAAACCCTCCTTGCTGACACAAAGGACCTTCTGCTCCTGCTGCAGTCCCTAGGGTTCCTCATAAACCTTTCCAAATCCATACTAAATCCTACGCAAGATATATAGGATGCAAAATCGGAACAGACCTCAGGATGGTCTTTGTACCTCAGGAAAAAGTGCTTTCCGTGACCTGACACCTTCCATCTGCCCTCTGTTCACCTGCCCTGCCCTGACTGCGAGAGAATTCCTCAGACTTCTTGGGCACATGGCTGCCACTGCTGTTCTTCATGTTTCACTGTTGCAGTCATCACACTTGGGTTATCTGCCTGCAGGTAGCCCTCAGTCGGCCTGAATGCCAGAGACTTAGTATTTCTGCGTCGGTTGCTGTTGCTTCAGGTCTAATGTCAGGTCGTCAGGGGTATAAAAACAGGCAGCCAGCCGATGCCATTACATCAGTCTTTCTTGCCAAGGAGCCCGAAGCAGAAGCAGTTCGCACGAGTGCCAGTCGGCCTCTACCTGAGTTTTCGTCATCGAATTGAATTATCCTGAAGTCTTTTAAAGATAAGTTCCCCATTGGGGATCCTTTTTTCTTGCTCTAACCAATGTCAGAAGAAGTTAACAATTGTCTTGCCTGTGGAAAGCAAATACCACACCGAAATTTTTATTCTTACTGTGTCACTTGTTTAGGCCCACACCACGGCGTCCCTCTATGTCAATTTTGTGCCTTGTTCAATTCCCAAACTATTCGTCGTTGTGCCCTTATTGTCGCTAAATACTTTTGTTCCCATTTTCCATATTCCGAGTTGGCTTCGGTAAGCCATCTGACTACCGATCTACCGAAAAAATTTATGGATAAAGACAGAGACAGACCGCACAGGTCCAAAACTGCCGACGAGACTTCTGTTAAGCTAGTTGCCAGTTTGCCGGTACTCAGTGAGGTGCTTTCGCAGCCCCTGGTGCCCGCTACAGCGGATTGGCAGGCCTCTACCGAGACCTGTTTGGAGTCCAGTATGCCGCGCAACACTCTTCTTCGGAACCTGTGGATGTCTCTACCTTGGATAGCATCTTCTTGTCTCTCCAATCCCAGTATAGGTCCTGAGCTGCTGAGCAGGCATCTGCTTCTGAGGAAGTTCTTTGCCCTACCGATACTAGACACAGACTTTCGTATCTTCAGTTCTGTCTAAAACTACCGAGTTTCTAAGGCCAAGAGTACGCGCTACGCCTAAAAAACTGACTACCCAAATTCATGCACCTGCTTCCTTGCCACAACATCAAATGCTTAAAATGGCAGAAGACCTTATTATGTTGATTATGGGAAGTGAGCCTTTCCCTGCTAAGAGAAAGAGAGACCTGTTCCAGCGGCTTTAACTGACCAAGAGTCCGATGACTGAGGTATCTGGTTATGAAGACATGCCTTTATCTGCTTATTAGGATTCAGATGCAGAGGAATCTATTCCCTCTGCTTCCCCTCTAGAGGATTTTTCTTTTGGGCAAACCTTGCATACTAGAGCATTTCCACTAGGAATTCCAAGACTATCCTCAGTCCAAAAAGAGACTCAGAATTTCTAGACTTGCCACAACGTAGGCCTTTAGCAATACCCAGAGTCCGGGATGTTGTGGATTATGTCTTTATGGAATCCAGTTTAACTCCTGATACTTTGCCCCTTGCTCCTAAGAAACCAGACCGGTACTACAGAGTACCTAACTCTCACAAATTCCTTTTCAGAAATCCTACTGCTGACCGAGAGGTCATCTCCCAGGGGCCTAAAAGTATCAAAGCAACTACAGCTAAGAATCCCACCCGTTTGTACAAGGACTCCAGAACTTTAGACAGATGGGGTAAGAAAGTATACACCTCTGCAACTCTCTGCATTAGCGCTTTGAATTGCCAGTTTTACATGCTGAAGTACCAACAACATATTATGGAACTTATTAAGCAAAAAATAGCTACCTTTACAGAATGTGCAGAAAATAAAGAATTGCAAGAGCTTATGCATTCTGCAAGCCAAGTCAGCAAGCATACATTGCAGTGTGGCTTTGGCGCCCTAAAAGCATCCTGCAGGGCAGCAGTCACTGGTTCTGTACTGAGAAGGTATGCTTGTCTTAAGGAGCAGACCTTGCCAGAGCATGTCAAATCAAACTTACTATACGCTCCTTTGAACAATGACAATCTGTTTGGCACCAAAGCAGAAGAGGTTCTTAAAGATGGAAGAAAAAGCTAAATCTATGCAGACAAAGATTTCTTGCAAGTACAGCCTCCTAGATTCAGTAGGCATAGCCCCTTGAAACATTGGTACTTTCCAGCCCCCTCAAGGCCATCTCAAATTAGACCCAGGGGAAACAGACCCCCCCCAGGCTACAGTCTCAGGCTTTGCAGAGATCTAAGCAAGGGAGTGCCTCCACTTCAAAAACAGGTAGTGCTAAGCCACGCTCTTAGAGGAATAATTCCCAATGACTTCTCAACTCCACTCCCCACCTCTGCCCAACTGCTTGTGCCCCAGGGAGGAAAACTTGCCCAACATGCAAAAAGCCAGACTTCCATCACCAAAGACCGATGGGTCCTCAGCATTATATCCCAGGGGTACATATTTTACTTCCACTCACTGCCAACCCCAAAAGGATTCCCAGACCTTCCTTCAAACCAGTTGGCAGATGCACAAAACCAAGTTCAATCCCTGCTCTCTAAGGACATTTCAGCCTGTTCCTGCAGAACAGGATAGGTCAAGGGTTCTATTCCATACTTTTCCTGGTACCCAGAAAAGAGGGCACTTAGCGCACAAACCTAGATAATTCTGTCCTGAACACCTTCCTGGTGATAACAAAATGCTCACCCTGCAACATCTTCCTATGCTGACCAAAGATGCCTGGTTAGCTATCCTGGACTTAAAAGAAGCCTATCTGCACATCCCTATAAGAGACTCATGTAGGAAATCTCTACGCTTCAGGGCAGGATCTGTGCATTATCAGTTCTTTGCACTTCCCTTTGGTTTATCCACTGCTCCCAGAGTATTCACAAAATGCCTGGCTCCACCAATTGCCTACCGCAGAGAGAGAAAAATTCAAATTTACCTGTACTTAGATGACTGCCTGATTCAGGCAGACAGTCAGGAAATGCTGTTGCAGCACCTGACATTTGTAAAAAAAGCTGCTAACCTTCCTGGGGTACACCATCGTCAAAAAGAAATCAAAACTAGTCCCCAGTCAAAAGGTTGTATTCCTGGGAAAAAGCTTGGACAAAGCTTCCCAGATGGCTTTCCTTACACCAGAAAAGCAAATCAATCTGATGGACTACTTCAGTCAAATGGCCACCAGAACCCAGCTATCCGCAAGGAAAATCCTGCAGGCACTAGGGTTCATGGCCTCATGCATCCTAATTCTATATGTCAGATTGCATATGAGGAAACTAGAATGGTACCTAAAAAGCCTTTGGTGTCAACACTCTCAGGACCTGGAAACCATCATACCTATAATACCCTGTCTAAGGAAAGATTTTCTTTGGTGGGCAGCAGCATGCAACCACAAGGGTCTTCTCTTTTCACAACCCCACACCACCCAGACCCTAACCACAGATGCATCGGATTATGCCTGGGGTGCACACCTGGACGGCAGGCCATTGGAGCCCAAATCAAATACATCTGCTCATCAACCAAAAAGTGATGCTAGTTGCTGAGCATTCTCTGACAGCTTTCAGACCCCCCCCCACTCTCCCCGGGGACTCTAGCGATCAAAGTAGACAACGCCACAGTGATGTTGTGTATCAACAAGCAGGGAGGAACTTACTCTTATCCTATCTGCAGGCTCACCATGACCTTTTGGTACACTGCTTCAGCCATGCAGATTCACCTGCTAGCACAATTCCTGCCAGGCTCCCAAAACTCACTGGCAGACAACTTGAGCAGAAACCTGCTAGACCCACACGAGTGGCAGCTAGACCAGAGAACCTTCAACCTTGTAACCAAGAAATTGGGCAACCCTGAAGGGTGGACCTCTTTGCCTCCCACAATTACCAGCTCAGCAAATTCTGCACCAGGGAACCTTGCAGCAAGGCTTGGAAAGTGGATGCTCTATCCTTCCAATGGGTTAAACCTCTCGATCTATGCATTTCTCCCCCTACCACTAAGTTCAAGGGTACTGCTCAAAATAAGGGAGGAAAAACGCAGGGTAATCTTGATTGCCCCAGACTGGCCATGCCGGCACTGGTACCCACTGCTGTGCAGCCTGTCACCCCTTCTACCATGGCACTTATCTCAGATTACAACACTCCTGACCCAGAAGAATCGAGAAATAATGCATCCACAATTGCAGACCCTGAACCTGGTGGCTGGCTTATTCCCTGACCTCTCCTCCAGCTGCCAGCCTAAGCAAACAAGTCTTGGATGTTGTACATGAGGCAAGACGCCCCATCACTAGGAAATCCTATGCTGTCAATTGGAAAAGGTATTGCACCTGGATCCAGGCTAAAGGAGCTGAAACAATACAGCCCTCCCTAGCACTCATCCTGGATTACTTAGCAGACCTACTACACATTGGCCTTTCCTTCTCTTCTATTAAAATTCATGCCTTTGCCATCTCTGCTCATTACAGCACAGAGCCACCTCTTTTCTCCCACCCTCTCATCAAACAGTTCCTAAGAGGGGCTAACAATTTAAGGCCACCCAGAAGAGCTCCTGCCCCAGCGTGGGACCTTAATTTTGTGGTGGAAAAGCTCACACTACCCCCCCCCCCCGAGCCTGCAGCTTCAGCAAAGTTAAAATTCCTGTCTTGGAAAACCACCTTTCTTCTGGCCATTACTCAGGTAGAAGAGTTTCAGCACTACAAGCTCTCATGGCTGTAGAGCCCTTCATTTCCCATGCTGACAGGGTCTCTCTAAGGGCTTAACACAACTTTTATGCCTAAAGTGGTATCCAGTGTGGCTCTCAACTAATAAATTCAGTGGCCCACCTTTTTCCCTAACCCACAAACCAAGGGGAAAAGGATTATGCATTCTCTAGATGTGCACAGACAGCTCATATTCTACCTGGATAGGACTAAATCTTTTAGGAAAACTGACCAATTGCTAATCAGCTTTGCAGCAGGGGCAGAGGGCAAAGCCATATCCAAGCAAACACACTCCAAATGGATAGCACACTGCATGCATTTCTGCTACAAACACCACAGGAAATCACCCTCTAAGGGGGTCAGAACGCATTCCACCAGGGCAAACTCCACCTCTGCAGCTTTCTTCGAGGGGCCCCTGCCAGGAAATCCCAGAGGCTGCAACATGGACTTCTGTTCATACCTTCACCAAGCATTACCACCTGTCTATCTTCTCCAAATCCAGGGCAGGCTTTGCAACCGAAGACTTGCTGTCCATCCTAGCCAGCCCCCAGTCTTCTTCACTGCCTCCACCCTTTTCTTCAGCTTTGGGAATCAACGCAATTGTGATGACTGCAGTAGTGAAACACGAAGAACATAGTACAGTTGTGTACACTTAACATAAATGTAGATGTTAGAGTGTATTCACTGTTGCAGTCCTGGTTTCCCACCCTCCATCCTCCTTTGTCTCTCTCTCTCTCTCTCCCACTTCACTCCTTACAGGGAAATGTTGGTATTTACTTTCTACTGGTGGTGTTCTTCCACCATAATCTAGCTCCGTATTTCGGGACTCCTGACATTTTGCACAAGAAAAACTGATGTAATGATGTCGGCTGACGTCAGTCCTGGAATGACACCAACCGATGCAGAAATACTAAGTCTTTGGTATTCGGGCTGACTTGGGTTATCCTGCCAGGGGTTTCCCTAAGTGTGATGACTGCAACAGTGAAAACACTTCATCTACATTTATGGTAAGTGTGCACAACTGTACTTTTCCTGTTCTGTACCTAGACAGGGGCAGTCATCACAAGTTACCCCACAGTATAGATTTACTGACACAGGGCAACGGGACCCTAATACATCCACATCTGTCAACCCTGAACTTGTGGGTGATAAGGTTTTAATCCCTTATAGACACCTATTTCCAGAGGATGTGCTAAAAGTTCTGCAAGAGGCTAGAAAACCCGCTATTAGGAAATCCTATATTTCCAAATGGAAAAGGTTTTCCATCTAGTGTCACAAAAAGTACCTACAGCCATTGTCTGTTGATGATGATCTGGTGTTCTTGGCCTGTCTGTGAAAGTTAATGAGGGGTGGCTTGTCCTACTCTTTAGTGAAGGCTCACCTTTCAGCCATCTTTGCTTCTTTCTCCACCATTAGCCTCCAGGTTAGAGGTGAAACTGTTCCTAAAAGGCATCCTTCATATCAGACCACCAAGGAAACCAATACCACCTCCTTGGGTTCTCAGTTTTATGTTAGAGAAGCTTACACTGAAACCATCTGGGCCAGCATGCTGCTCTTCCCTGCAGCATTGCACTTGGGGAAAACTATGTTTTTGTAGTGGCCATTACCTCTACCAGAAGTGTTTTGAAGTTAGAAGCCCTGATGTCCAATCCCCCCTTCACTATCTTTCATACAGACAGGGTTTCCCTTCAGACTAACCCTTCCTTTATGCCCAAAGTGGTAAGTGAGTTGTCCTTTAATCAGTCTATTAACCTCCCCTATCTTTTTTCCTTCACCTCAGTATCCCAGTGAGAGAGTCTTGCACACCTTGGATATGTACAGACAACTCTGATATAATCGTGACAAAAGCAAACTTATAGGCAAGACTGAACGCTTGTTTGTCTCCTACCACCCAAGGGCTCTGTGTCAGTTTCCAGGCAGGCTATTTCCAACTGGATTTCTAAAGCCGTTTCCTTTTGGGTATCTGTCTAATGGTAAGATAACTTATTTCTCCAGTGAAGGCTCCTCTACGAGAGCAGTCTGTTCCTCAGGGGCATTCTTTAAAGGTTTGGACACTGACTCTATCTTGGAGGCAGCCACCTGGTCCCTCTGTCCATACTTTCACTAAACATTACAAGCTTGATACCATTTGGAAGTCCAGAGCTGGATTTTGCCAGAGCAATTCTACATGGATTTGTAGAAGAAGCATCTGTTCATCCTCCTCCCAACCTGTACCAAGCTTGAGCTTTGGCATTCTCCTTTATATGAAGAATAATGCAGTATATGAGTAGAAGGACATAGAATAATTGTGTAAAAATATTTCCCTAACCAATTGTTGTATGCTGCAGTGTTGTACCCCCCCCTTCCCCCTAATGCACATCTATTTTTTTCCCACAGATGTTTCTCACCTAGGATCTTAGGCTGGCACTGGGCAGCATACAATTCTGAGGTAGGTGCTTGCTGACATCTGCTTTATACCAGATGTCTCTTTATGGCCGACATACACTTGATCTGGTGTTATCCATGTCATTTATCTTGATAGGGTCTAGGATCTAACATTGGATCCGAGACGACAACCTTTAACAGATGGATCAAAGGCTCCTCCCTATCCCATGAAGCCCTGCTGTACTCTAATACCCAGATCTCATATGCCGTGCTTCCTGTGCAGATGCATGTCCTCTGGCTCTTGCTGGTTATGTAAATTTTTCTACTTTTGTCATACCTTAGATTAGGTTTTTCTTGCTAGTGTAGTCTTTTCTATGGTAGTTTAAATGTTACCTTTTTCTGCAGTGTTGTTCCTACCCTCTTGTAGTTTAGTTTTAAGTAGTTTGTATGTAGGCCTTCCTGCCCTTTTTTCTCTTAGCCGTTAGGGCTGAAACTGTTTTTGTGAATTTTTTCTGTAGTGTTGCTAGTTCCTAGTTGCAGTGATAGTTGGGATGTCTATTAGGCCTGCTGGTTTTAAAAAATGCTCCTCTTGTGATCGGAAAATGCCTTATTCCGATAAGCACGAGGAGGGTGTGTATTGCTCGAGTGCCCCGCACCTGGAGGTTGAATGAGACTTTTGCCGCATTTATCCCCAGGGCCTTAGAGGATCGCTGCAAACTTCTTCTAAAGGGTCTGGTCAAAGGGGCAACCTTCATTTTCTACTCAAAGGCTTCCGCTTCCGATTTGGAGAGAGAGACCCCTTGTATCCAACTAGTTCCCGCCAAGAAACCACAGCATTCAGATCCCAAGTCTCTGGATCCGATCCCAGCCTGGTCTGCCTTGGATCTGAGGTCTTCAAAGCAGAGAGCCATGGAGCAGTAAGTTAGATCAAGATCCACTTCTAATCAGAGGCCCTCTGATCCAACAAAGGTTAGGTTCTCATCCCACTGGTTCATCGGATCCGTCCGCCGACTGGTTAAGCCTTCTGATCTGACAGGGTCTTTGGATCCGATTATAATCTTGGAGAAACCTGCTATATCTTCCACCTAAAACAGTGGTCCCCAGGCTGCTCCGAGGCATCAGATACTTACCCTGGAAGACTGGCAGTAGGTCAGGGAAGTCTCCCTCCAAGTCTATCCACTCCCTCCAAGTCTATCCACTCCTCTTCCTCCTCACGATCTTCTAGGAGTTTTTTGCCCTTAGACATGGACAGGATAATGAGTTTTCTCAACGCCCAGATAGAATTGGGGATCCTGGCTTCTCCTGCCCATCCGGCCAGGGAACCCCCCCCCCTTCTCATTCTCCTCATCCATCCCTGGTGGGTTTGGATTCTAGGGACCAGGAAGTCTACGGCCAGAATCTGGCAAGGCATTGTGTTCCACCTTTCATGACCTCATCGGAGTCCCTGGCTTATTTTGCTGCTGATCATCGTGTTTCACTGCTGCAGTCATGACTGTAGGGTTCTCCCCTGCCGGCAGGCAGTCCTCTGTCGGCCAGAATCCCAAAGTCTGGGTCTGGCGTCTGCTGTTCAACCATGCTCCCTGACGTCAGAGCGCCAGGAGTACAAAGCTGACAGCCGACGCCATGTTCTCCAGTCTTTCTTGCCGTTCGGTGATATTGTGAATTGTCGGCCGACTCCTGACAATTTTTTCTGAAAAACTTCAGTCCGAAGACTTTTTTCTCCACTCAAAGCTAAGTACCCCGTTGGGGTAATTTTTTCTTGCTCCAGTCCGATGTCAGAAAAAGTTAATTGTATTTCATGTGGGAAGCAAATACCTCATAAGGATTTTCATTCTTACAGTATTCCTTGCTTAGGCCCTGACCACGACGTAGCTAGTTGTCTGTTTTGTGCTAGATTCAATCAACGTACAATTAAACGAAGGTACGATTTTGCATTTCATTACTTCGGTAGGCGTTTTTACTACAAAATGTCGTCTGATACGGTTCCGGCTACCGGAGTTCACAAATGACGCAAGGACAGACAGGCCTCCGAGGTCCAAATCTGACGATATCGCACAAACGGAGCCAGCTTCAGGTTCGGCCGTCGTCAGTGAGGCGCTTTTGCAGCCCCGGTCGTCTGCCATTTCGGAACCGATGGCCGAAACGGACTCCCATGAGGAGCCAACTAGGCCTTTGAATATTTCTATTGCAGGACCTTCGGACAATGCTCCTTCGGATGGGTCCGGAGCCGCTGTGCAATTACCGGCTTCCGAAGGGGTTTTCAGGCCTGTTCAGCTTCTAATAAAGGCAAAGCCAAAGACAAAGGCAAAGACTCCTTCCAAATCAAAGACTGCAACACAGGCCTCTTCTGAACCGGCTCCCAAGTCACAGAAACAGTTACTTAAGATGGCGGAGGATTTACTTACTATGATTAGGGGTTCACATTCCCCTCCAGATAAAAGGCCGAGGCAGGAAGTTTATTATGATTCCTCTGATCAGGCTTCTGTTTCTTCAGTTTCTTCTTCTGACCAGGAATATTCTTTCCCTCCTTATGAGGATTCTGATGCTGAGGAATCCATTCCTTCAGCTTCTCCCCCTGAGGATTTCTCTTTTGGGGAAACTTTGCATGAAATGAGGGAACATTTCCACTGGGAAGGACAGGAGTATTCGGAATCTAAGAAAAGACTAAGGGATTTTCTTCTTCCCCAACATAGACCCCTGGCTATTCCTCCTGTTTTGGATATTGTGGATGATGCTTTTTCGGAGGCTAACTTAACCCTCCTGCTCCTGTTAAGCCTGATAGATATTACAGGGTTCCTGATTCCCACCAGTTTTTATACAGGAACCCTACTGCTGACCCTGAAACCATTTCTCAGGGTCCTAAGGGAGTTAAGGCCGCTTCTGCTAAAAACCCCATTCCCACTGAGAAGGATTCCAGATCTTTAGAAAGATGGGGCAAAAAAGTGTGCACTTCTGCTACTTTATCTATTAGGGCTTTAAACTGTCAGTTTCATATGCTGAAATACCAGCAATTTCTGTTGTCTGTTTTAAAACAAAAGCTTACTTCCATTTCTGCCTGTGCAGATGATAAGGAATTACATGACTTGATGCATGCCACTGAACAAGTTGGGAAGCATGGTTTACACTGTGGATTTGATGCCTTGGAGGCTTCTTGTAGGGCTGCTGCCTCTGGCACAGTTATTAGAAGGCATGCATGGTTAAAGGAACAAAATTTGCCAGAACAAGTAAAAGCTAAATTATTGGATGCTCCTGTTAAGCATAATGTTTTGTTTGGATCAAAAGCTGAAGAGGTGATTAAAAAGATGGAGGACAAGGCGAAATCCATGCAAACGGTTAAAGATTTCTTACAAGTACAGCCACCCAGATTTAGCAGGAATTGGCCTACAAAAAATTGGTCCTTTCCCAGTTCAGACAGGCCTCAGAGGGGTAGATATAGACGCTCCCGAGGAAGGCCTCAAAGACCGTGGACTGCTTCCACCCCTAGGGGAGGAGAGGACAGGCCACAAACTCATAGGAAGCAGACTCAATGACTCCCTCTGTTGGGTTGCAGGAACTTCTTGCCTGGAAGCCCCTCTCGGAGGAAAACTTTCTCTTTTTCATCGAAATTGGACTCATATAACCCAAGACAAGTGGGTTCTGGATGTGGTTTCAAGAGGTTACAAATTCCATTTTCATACCCTGCCAAGGCCAAGCGGATGTCCAGACCTTCCAAAACATCAATGGACAGAGGCCTTAAACCAGGTGGAAGCTCTTTTGGCTATGAAAGCCATAGAACTAGTTCCACTTTCAGAGATGAGACAAGGTTTTTACTCAAGGCTCTTTCTAGTCCCCAGGAAGCAAAACTCATGGAGACCCATTCTGGATCTGTCAGTCTTGAACACCTTTCTAGAGATTCCAAAATTCAAGATGCTTACTCTAAAGCAGCTACTTCCAATGCTGTCCAAAAATGCATGGATGGTAACTTTGGATTTAAAGGAGGCATATTTACACATTCCCATCAGGCAGGAACACAGAAAATACCTCAGGTTCAAGGCCGGATCGAGGCAGCACTTTCAATTGTCTGCGCTGCCCTTTGGCTTGTCTACTGTGCCCAGGGTCTTCGCCAAATGCCTGGCTCCACTAGTAGCTTACTGCAGACTCAAGGGAATTCAAATTTACCCTTATCTGGATGACTGTCTTATTCAGGCAGACAGCAAGGAGGTCTTACTCCAGCATCTACGATTTGTTCAGGATCTCCTCAAGTTTCTGGGATTCACTGTAAACATAAAAAAGTCAAATTTGACACCCTTACAACAGATAATTTTTTTGGGCGCTTCTTTAAACACAACAACCCAGATGGCATTTCTGACATACGAAAAAGTTTCTGCTTGCTTCAACTTTCAAAACCTTGGCAATTTTAACTCGGCTATCTGCAAGGAGATTCCTGCAGGCTTTGGGTTACATGGCCTCCTGCATCCTTCTCATACCATATGCAAGACTACACATGAGGAAAGTACAGTGGTACCTAAAAAGTGTATGGTCTCAGCATTGCCATAGTTTAGACGTACTGATCTCCGTCCTGCCTTGTCTTCAAAAGGAATTCCTTTGGTGGTCCAAGGCATGTACTCTAAACAAAGGGAAACCCATCTGTCTGCCTCCTGCCACTCTGATTATAACCACGGATGCCTCGGATTATGCATGGGGAGCCCATTTTCAGGGCAACTGTCTGCAAGGCCATTGGACAGAGGATCAGAAGCACCTGCATATCAATTTAAAGGAAATGTTAGCCGTTCAGAAAGTTCTAATGGCCAGGACAACTACTGATACGAACAGACAACACCACAGTTATGTGGTACATAAACAAGCAAGGGGGATCTCATTCCTACCCCCTTTGCAGACTAGCCATGGATCTAACACAGCTCTAGCTTGCAATCTGGACCTTCAAGCTCAGTTTCTACCAGGGAAGCAAAACTTCCTGGCAGACAGTCTGAGGAGAAACCTTTCGGATCCACACGAGTGGATGCTGGACACCGAAATATTCAAGATGATAACAGCAGTCTGGGGATGTCCTCACATAGACCTCTTTGCATCCCATCTCAATCATCAACTACAGAATTTTTGCACCAGGACTTTCCACGAACAAGCTTGGAAAGTGGATGCACTATCATTGAGTTGGAGAAACCTCTCGGGATATGCCTTTCCGCCTCTTCCTGTTCTTCCACGGGTATTATTAAAGATCAAACAGGACAAGCCCAAGATGATAATCTTGTTGGCCCCAAATTGGCCTCGACAGTTTTGGTACCCCACTCTGAAAAACCTATGTCTGGAGCCCCCTTGGGTCTTACCACAGACTCCGAACCTTCTGTCCCAACATCAGGGTCAGGTTTTACACTCCCATGTCAGCACACTCAGCCTGGCGGCCTGGTTAATCCAGGGCCTTTGATTCCTTCTCTCCTACCCAAGCAGGTTATGGATGTCATTTTAGAAGCCAGACGTTCTAGCACTAGAAAATCTTATGCAGGAAAATGGAAAAGATTTTGTTCCTGGATGCAGGCTCAGGATTCTGATCCTCTTCTTCCGAACATTCCTTTGATTTTACTTTACCTGACAGATCTCTTACATAAGGGTCTCTCTTTCTCTTCCATTAAGATACATGCCTCTGCTTTTTCCGCTCATTATAATACAGACCCTCCAATCTTTTCCCACCAGCTCATGAGACAGTTTCTCAGAGGAGCTAAGAACTTAAGACCTCCTAGATCTCCTCCCATTCCTGCTTGGGATCTCAACTATGTTTTGGAAAAGCTCACCTTATCTCCTTTTGAGCCTGCTGCCTCTTCTGATATCAAGTTTTTATCTTGGAAAACAGCCATCCTGTTAGCCCTGACCTCTGCCAGGAGAGTTTCAGAGTTGCAAGTTCTTATGGCTGTGGAACAGTTTATTATTTTTCATCAAGACAGGGTGTCTTTGAGGACTAATCCTACATTCATGCTTAAGGTGGTTTTCAAAGTGGCTTTAAACCAAACTATTCACTTGCCAACTTTTTTCCCCACTCCTCAAAATAAAGGGGAAAGGATCTTACATTCCTTGGATGTACACAGACAACTACATTTTTACCTGGACAGAACCAAGGACATCAGAAAATCAGAGCAATTGTTTGTTTCCTATGCTTCAAGTTCCCAAGGTAAAGCCATTTCAAAACAGACCATTTCTAAATGGATTGCTCATGGAATCAGATTTTGTTGTTCACACCATGGAAAGCAAATCCCAGGGAGTACATGGACTCATTCCACCAGAGCTGCTGCCACTTCTGCTGCCTTTCTCAGGGGAGTTCCTACCAAAGACATTTTGGAAGCTGCAACTTGGAGTTCAGTGCATACTTTTTCAAAGCACTACAATCTACCTCTCTACTCTAAGTCTAGGGCAGGCTTTGCTTCTGCAGTCTTGCAGGGCCTTTTGGCCGCCCCTTCTTCTTTATAACCATCTCCCTTTCATTCTGCTTTGTGTTTCTATCCTACAGTCATGACTGCAACAGTGAAACACTATGAACATAGTACAGTTGTGTGCACCTACCATAAATGTAGATATTCGAGTGTCTTCACTGTTGCAGTCTGGGTTTCCCTCCCTCCTGTCCCCTCTTATTTTTAATTTTGTGTGATTCCTTTTTTCACCATTCTTCTGAGGTGTATTTGCAAAGGATGTGTGACCTTTCTCTTTTTGGGACTCCTGACATCTGGGGCAAGAAAAACTGGAGAACATGGCGTCCGCTGTCAGCTTTGTACTCCTGGCGCTCTGACGTCCGGGAGCATGATTGAACAGCCGACGCCGGACCCAGACTTTAGGATTCTGGCCGACCGAGGACTGCCTGCCGGCAGGGGAAAACCCTACAGTCATGACTGCAACAGTGAAGACACTCTAACATCTACATTTATGGTAGGTGTACACAACTGTACTTTCCACCCTTGCAGTTGGGTGAGCATTGTACCAGAGTGGTTGAAGCTGGCTCTGGGCGAGTAGGGGTGGAGATCTGCTACCATTTTTTCTGAATGGTCTCTTCCTCTCGACGCTTTAACTTTAAATAGCTCTGGGCCAGTGTCATCCAGGGGTCGGGGGTGATGCTTCTGGGCGTTTTCCTCCTCTTCAAGGGGTCTCTCTCTCTCTTATGTAGGGGACAGACCTGCCTCCATCCCTTTATCTTTCAGAATGGTAGAGAGGATGTTCTCCAGATCTGGAGTCCTCTCTGCTGCACCTACTGGTCCCTCCCTGCAACTCTCTACTTTGGCTGGAGAGGCCTCCCATGCTGTCCCAGGTCAGCCTTCCTTATCGAGCCTTCAGGGGGTATCATTCCCTTTGGGAGTCCCTGTCTCTTCAGATTCCTCCTCGGAGCCCCCAGCAGAAGAGGTTCATCATAAGAGAAAGTTCAAGAGGAGGCACTTGGGACTTCCCTGTGGTGTCCCTCATGGAGGATATGGACCTCAAGGAAGGAGAAGGATCCCCCATATCTTGATCCGTTGAGGTCTTCTTCAGAGACATCCTTGAGCTCTTGAATCAAAAGGGCAGATGGTCTCCCCAATCCCCATCTTAGGAGTCCATTTTTCTGAAGGCCTTTGGGACTGGCCCGTCAGTGTCCTGGGTGTAGTGGATCTGATCCCAAACAGTGCCTGCAAGGAACCAGACATAATAGCGCCTTTTCCAGAAAGGGCTGACAAGTTCCTTAGCCCTCCTGCTTGATCGTACTTTATGGAGCAAAGGAGTCTCAGTTGATGCCTTTATGGTTGCTGCTGGCACGAAAAAGCTGTCAGAGCAGAGCTCCATGGTCCGTCCCCCGAACAGGGAATCTTGGGTGAAGGACGGTTTTGTGAAGCAGTTTCACTTCCTTTAGAGTTGTTGCCGGCGGAGAACCTCAAGCTGGTGTCTCCTAAGCTACCCACTGTGACCTCCTTTGCAAATTCCTTGATGAGGTTAATTTCCAATGCTGGAGAAGCTACCTCTCGAGCTGCTGGTACAAGTATTGCCTTGAGGCGTCATGCCTGACTATGCTTACGTGGGTTCCCGGAACCCTTTAAGGTGCCCTTTACCAATGCCTGTCTTGATGGTTCTACTGCCTTTCTACCTTCTATGAAGGACACTTTGATCCACAGAGAGCATAAAGAGAAGACACTGCAATCGGGATCAAGGTCCTTCTCTAAGATGCTATGGGGAACCAGAAAGATGTAGGTATGTAAGGCACAATTTTCCCTTTCAGGATGCTCCTGATGAATCCTCTTCCAGAGGCAGGGGGAGAGGTTTCAATGAATGCTGCCACCCTCGAAGCAGAGGTCTGAAGTTGGATTTGGAGTCTGCTACTTTCACATTGTGGGCTCTGTCAGTGAGCCAGTTGGCAAACCCATCTTGTGACATACTGATTTATACCTAGTTTAGTGAGTTTATAATTCAAGAGTTGGGGATGGTGTTGAAAGCCTTGGCAACATCTAGATAGGCTGTGTGAACCACCTTACCCTCATCTACGACTTTGGTGACTGCTTCAAAGAAGTCTTATCAGGTTTAGGAGACATGATCTGCTTTTTACAAACCCGAACTGGTAGGGTGCAGAGTTTGGAGATTACCAGTGTCATTGTTTATAAGTTCCATGATGATACATTCCATAGTTTTGCAGACCAGGCTCGTCATGCTAATGAGGAGGTAGTTCCTGAGGTCTGTGGTGGCTCCCCCTTTGTGGAGTGGGATAACTGTCGCTGTGCGCCATTCACTGGGCAGAAATCCTGAGGTGAGGCTATGATTTAACATGATACTTAGGTGGGGTGCCTGTTTGTTCTGCAGTTCATGTAGAATACAGCCTGGGATGTTATCAGATCCCATGCATGCTGTGTTATTGGCTTTGGAGAGTGTGTTTTTTACCTGTGCAGCCGTGATTGCAGGAACTTTGCATTCTTCCGATATAGAGATGAGCCCTTTAGGGGATTGGGGGGGGGTGTAAAGTCCCCCCATCTACCAGGATGTTTGCAATATCAGTTGGGTCTGTATATTTAGTGCCACCGTGCTGTAACTCAGAGCAGATCTGAGTGTTGCCATTGAGATTCTTGACATAGCTATAGAATGCTTTGTGGTTGTCTTTAGAATCCGTGGCGATTTTGTTTTCGCAACTAGCTTTAGAGGATTTTGACGGATCTCAGCTTCCTACTGAGGCTGACCAGGGAGTTCCTCCAATCATGGGATGTTGCTCTTTTTTGCAACATTTTCTTTCTTCTGTTGTAGAGTTTGTTTATGGCAGGGGACCACCAGATTGTCTTCCTTTTTTTTGGAGGATAGCATCTTGGCTCTGTTAGGGATTGCACGATCCATGCACTCGTGTAAGTGCTTCTAAAGTGCACTTGTATAGGATTCAGCAGTCGTACGTATGTTGTCCGTTATCATGGGTGTCGTGAAAGTTTGCCACTTCTGTCTTAAGCGTGAAGTTGGCCTTGGAAAAAATTTTTACAGTGGTTTCCGTATTGGGGGGTGGGGGTGGGATGTGGATGTCTAGGATCTGACCAACAAGGAATTGACCTCTGGTGGTGGAATACCTGTTGCCCATGTTGGTAATGATCAGGTCTAGGATATTGCTGCTCCTGGTGGGGGGTGTGGATCAGTTGCTCCAAGGCATTGGAATTTATGCATTCCAGAAAGCTTTGAGCACAAGAGTTGGTACATGAGTACCCTAATATTTTACAGTCTATCAAGAAATGAGTGGGAATTCTGGGGCATGGTGGGGGATCTGTAGCAAGCTACAATTTGGATTGCGGTCTTGACCAGCGTTAGTTGCACTTGGATAATCTTGGATGCATTATGCTGAGCAACTAGCCTGGAGGTGTGGATATCCTTAATGAATATAGACACGTCTCCGGCCTTAGTGTTTCGGTCCAGGTTAGGTGGCCAAAAGGTGTTGTATGAATTATAGCTTGGTAATGCAGGGGTGCTGTCTTGAGCCTTGAACCCAGGTCTCTGTCACTGCATAGATGTCAATGTTCTCCGTTTTGAGTGCCTTGAGTGAGTGCATTTTGAGGTTAAGACTTCTAGGATTGAGTAGCATTACCCTCAGATTTTGCTTGCTTGTACCTGTTACGGTGGTGAATTTGTCATTTGAACCTTGCCTAAAAAAAGCACTATAGGTGTGGCAAGAGCCTTAGCCAGTATCCGGAATCCCAAGGGTGACAGGTGCAGGTCACCTTTGGCAAAGCATCGTGGTTTGTCAGTCATGTCATCCCAGGCAGGCAGATACTGGATCCTCTTAGAATGAAACCAGAAGTTTAAGCAATTGTTGAAGTCAATCATTTTGTCCTTGTACTGTGGTATCATTCTGGGTGATGGCAGGATGCTACTCAGTGCTAGGGTCATACCTGCCTGGGCTACAAAATCGGAGAGCTCCTCCATGTCTCTTCATGTAGTCCAGGGAGGTACGTCTCAGGTCATTCACACCAACATGGACAATGACAGAGTCATATTTGTACTTGTTGTGGAGTGACCTGAGTGCATGCATTATGTCGTGGATTCTGGCACCCGACAGGCAGCTGACACCAAGTTTCTCCTTGTTTAGCCTGGTGAGTGGGAACATCAGTGTGCCTGACTATAGAGTTACCTATGACTAGTGTTGGGTTCGTTGTTATGCCTTATGGGCAATGGTTGGGTGGTACACTGAGTTTGTGGCTATGTGTCATTTGGGTTGTGTTGAGGGGGTGGAGGTTGCTTACGTTTTTTGCTTTGGAGCTCTGTGTTGCTTGGTAAGATTTTTGAGAGCCTCCGTAAATGTAGGTGTGTGTGTTGTGTTTCTATGTGCGTGTTTTGGTGGTGTAGGTTTTGAGGGACTATTTGATGTGTGGTGTGGTGCAAGTGTTTACCTTCTCTTCTTGACTGTCCAGTCTTTGGTGAAGAGAGCTTTGCTTCCAGCTTGGCTATACAAGTGCATCTCTCACAGGTTGTAGTGTTGGGTGGTAGGAGGAGAGGGTTTTCCGTGTACATGAGGCAATTCCTGCGTTGCTCCAAGATGCCCAGATTCATCTGGTAGACAGGAGAAAACGCCAGGAGCTGACCCTTAGACATGCCTGGGATAGCTGCTTATTTATTAAGTACTAAAAACTGTTTTTCTCTAGACAAGTGGGGAAAGTTGAGTGCTGTAGTAATTTGTAGCTTATTTAGTGCTTGCTTTGAGTTCTGAATAAGTACTGAGCTCAAAGAAACAGATTTGAGTGCCGAAAAAAACTGGTTATTTCTAAGAAACAAAATTATGCTAGAAGACTTCCCTCCAACACAGAAAGACTTGGTGGCTCAGAAGCTTACAAACAGTCCTGGGTATAGCAAATCTGTATCTGGACTAGACTTACAGGAAATGCAGGAAACAAGCTTAGAAAATTTTTTTGTCTGCTCTAAATCTCTATTTAGAGATAAGCGACTTTGTCGCTTGGCGTCTGGGATGGAAGCCGGAGCAGGAACCGCAGATGAGCTGCCAAGGAAGAAGGCTAAAAAAGTTAGGACCAATGTCCAAGCTGCACCTCAGGAATCCGGTGAGGTCCTCGAGGCAGATATTAGCCCAGGATCGCTCTGGACTTTGGATACCACCCTGTTATCGGAAACCTAAATGGAAGCTGGTGCAGCGGTTATTCAATGTACGTCCGCTGAGGCTTTACAACCATCAGTTCCTGATGGTGAGGGGGAACTACAGCTTGTGGAGTCGAATGGGCCTTCTACATCCTTACTCTCTGTTCCTATGTCAGCATCCAGGCCTACTTCTGTTCCTGCTCCTTCCACTCCTTTAAAAGGGAAACAAAAGTAAAAACACAAGGCCCAAGATCCTACTCCAGCTTGGGAGACATTTTCTCTGTCCTTATTCAAGGCCTTTCCAAGTACTCCAGACCCAGATTCCCCAGTCAAGCCAACCACTTGCTTCACAGGTAGAATCTGAGGAAGACTACTCCTCAAATGAATCCCTTGAATACTGCTTCCATATTGAATCCCCTAAGGAATTTGCTACCACAGAGGAAGAGACCCTCACTGCTGTCTCCCCCTGGAGAAGATTTCTCCTTTGGGGAGACTATTTCCCTACTTAGACAGCATTTTAAGTGGGAGGCCTCATGTTTCTGAGACTAAGAAGAGATTTCAAACTCCTGCAAATGGAGTAGCCCTCACCATCTGTAGTTCCTCCTTTACTCCCAGCTTTCTAGGATGCCTTCTCAGTTGCTTCTCAAAGCCTAGAGTCACAGTCTCTTGCTAACAAGACACCAGACAGATTTTTACGAAGTGTCTGCAAAGGAGCAGTACCTTTTTAAGAATCCTCAGCAGATTCTGCTGTTGCAGTTTCTGCTAACAAGTCTTCAAGGCAACTATCATCTTCTTCCCTTTTCTCCACTGATAGGGATAATAGATTCATGGGCAGGTTGGGGAAGAAGGTATATACTTCCTCCTTGGGTATAAGCATTTAATTATCAAACTCGTATATCTGTTTGCCTTGGATTCCCTGATCAAAGGCCTCTACTGTGCTGTCTGACATACCTGACTTACCAACCAAGGCTTGACTGGACACCCTTCTGAACACAGTATCCCAAGTTACTACACACTAATCAAGTGCAGCTATGATGCTGTTGAAGCCTCTTCCAAATCTGCTGCAACTGGTTCATTGTTAAGAGGGTTTTCATGGTTGAGACTTAAACCTTTGCTCTTGGATGTCCAAGTGAAATTGTTAGATACTCCTTTAGACAGCACTCTTTGGAACTTCCTCTGCTGAGTTACTTAAGTCACTGCAGAAAAAAGGCAAAGACTTGCAGAATCTAAAACACTTACTGGTGTCACCTGTTCCCAGGTTCCATAGGAACTACCCCAAGAAGCAGTCCTCCCATCTCTCTGCTTCTCATTGCCAGGGAAGAAAGCAGCCTCTGAAACCATCTGCTCATAGATCTTCATCCACCTCTACACCCTCATCCTTTTGGAGGTGGCCAGACCCAGATAGAGCTCCTCCGCTGTGACTCCCTTCCCTTACCCGTTTCCATCCCCCTCTCCCTTTGCCTAAGCCTATCCCTTCCCTCCTGGCAGAAAATTACTACAGACAGGTGGGTGTTCTTCATCATCAAGAAAGGATATTTTGTGACTTGGTGGGAATCCCTACCCTTCCAGGGGGTTCCACAATTTCCCTCCAGTCAGCTTTCTCTATTTTCCTCCATCCTGACAACTTCTCTCTCAGGGGCACTATAGAAGTATTACCCGAAGACCAAATAACCAAGGGGTTCTACTCCAGGATGTTTTTGGTTCCAAGAAAGGATGTTGCTGGAGACCCATCCTCGACCTATCCTTTCTCAAGGTGCCAACCATCAAAATGCTCACACTACAGCATCTTCTTCCTCTTATTCCTCCATAAGCCTTCATGGATCTGAAGGAGATGCATACCTTCACATCCCTAGCCACCCCAGTTTCAGGAAATTTCTTTGTGGGTTCCTCACATTTTCATTTCTTTGCCTTACCCTTTGAACTTTCCACAGCCCCAAGAGTATTCAACAAATGTCTAGCCCCAGTCATTGCACACCTGCAGACTACAAGGCATACACATTTACCCTTACTTAGACTATCTTCTCCCCTGTCTCAACATCTGATTTGGGTTTGCAGGGTTGTACAAAAATCTAGGGTTCTCTGTCAATCATTTAAAGTCCCAAATGACCCCATCACAAGACCTTGTTTTCCTGGTGTGCAGGGTAAGAACAGACTTGATGTCAGTCTTTGTCCCTACCTAGAAAGTGGAAGTTCTCGCACAAATCTTCCAGTCCCTCCTAACACTTCCATCTGTCAGCCAGAGAATTTCTGAAAATCCTGAGATACATGGCTTCATTGATTCCCCCATGCTCCCTTTAGCCAGGATGCACATGAGGAAGTTTCAGTGGGTATTGAAAAATTCTTGGAACCAACACATCCAGCCCTTGGAAGCCAATCATCCTCTTTCCTGTTTAAAAACGGAACTAAGCTCGTGGATCTCAGTCGTCCACCATCAAGGGGTGCACTTAGATTCCTCCACCCAAACAGCCTTTTTACACAGCTGCATCAGACCTAGCCTGGGGAGCTGTCCTTTACAGTACCAACTTCCAGCACAAGGTGCGGGGGGAATGGTCCATTCCAGAAAGAAGGGACCACATCAGTCTAAAAGAGTTATGGGCCCTTTACTTGGCAATTCAGTCTTTTCAAGGGATCCTTCGGCCAGGCACATTGCAGGTCATGACGGACAACATGACAGTCCTGTGGTACATAAACAGGGAGGAACAAAATTCTACCCTCTATGCAGTCTGGCAGTTAAAATCTGGTACCAGGAAACAGTACTACAGATTTACTTAAGCCAATCCAAATCCCATCAGAAGCCAACGTGATGGCAGGGCACCCTGAGCAGGACCATAACACCCTCCCACGAATGGATGCTTCACAGGGAGGTATTTCCTGGATTTAATTCACACATGGTGTATTCTTCAGGCAGATCTGTTTGCCTCCTCCCAAAACAGACAGCTGCTCCTCTTGCACAAGGCTTTCCCATCTACAAGCCTGGAAGGTGGAAGCCTTCTCCTTCTCATGGGAGGGAATGTTCCTTTATATCTCCCGCCCATTTGTATTGATTCACAAAGTCCTCCTGAAAATACAAAAGGACAAACCAAAAAATCCTGTTGATGACTCCCTTGTGGCCAAGGCAGCATTGGTTTCCTCTGCTTTGTCATCTAGCCCAGGGCAATCAACACAGGTTACCTCATCACTGTGACCTACTCTCACAAGACAAGGGGTCCCTTATTCATCCCCACCTGCTCAGTCTGTGTGGGTGGTAGTTTTGATCCCCTTTAGGCACCTTTGTTCAGAGGATGTACTCATTGTTGTGCAGCAGGCCAGCAAACCAAGTACTAGGAGAAACTATTTAAATGGAAAAGATTCTCCAATTGGTGCCGTAAGAGTAAAGCGGACTCATCTAAAACTTCTGTTCCACTGGTACTTTCCTACCTATGTGATTTGCTGCATTCGGGGTCGACTTATTCTTCAGTAAAAGTACATATTTCTCCCATCTCTGCCTGCCTTCCCCTGACGTCCAGGCTAGATGTCCAGCTGTTTTTGAAAGGGGTCCTCCATATCGGGCCTCCTCATAAGCCCATCCCCCCACCTTGGGACCTTAACTTTGTGCAGAAAAAAATTAAACTAGCTCCGTTTGAGCCAGCCCATTCTTCCAGTCACAAGTTTTGTATTTGGAAAACAGTTGTGTTAGCTCTCACTTCTGCCAGGAGGGTGTCCGAGATACAAGCCCTTATGGCCTCACCTCCCTACCTTGTCTTCCATAAAGATAGGGTTTCCTTAAGGACTAATCCCTCCTTCATGCCAAAAGTAGTTGGAGATCTCCCTAAGTCAGACCATTAACGTGCCTGTCTTCTACCCTCCGCCACAAAACTCCTCAGAAAGAACCTTGCATTCCTTGGATGTTCATAGACAACTGAGGCTCTACTTATCAGCTTTTTGTTTCCTTTCATCCCAGGGCCCTAGAAAAGGCTGTGTCTAAACAGACAATCCCCTCTTGGATTTCTAAGGATAATGCCTTTTGCTTCTCCTTTCGTGGGAAACGGTTGGACTCTACTGTTAAAGCCCATTCCACCAGAGCTGTTTCTTTTCAAAGGCGTTGCTTACTCTTCTCTTCTGGAGGCAGCAACTTGGTCCTCTGTACATACCTTCAGCAAGCATTACAAATTGGATTCAATCTCCAGGCTACAGCAGGGTTTGCTAGGTCTACTCTGCAGGATCTGATACACTTCTACCTCACCTGCCACCCACACCACTACCTAGAGAGCTTTGGTACTTTCCCTAAAGTGAAGAATACTGCAACATGAGAATAGAAGGACATAGAATAGTTGTGTAAGAACTTACCTTAACCATAGATGTCCTTCTCTTCCATGTTGCAGTATTCAGTCAAACCCACCTACCCCCCCTCTCTTGCCCAGATTATTAACTAGGTCCTTCCCCTGACTACTGACCTTGTGTCTGGGAAGGGTTTTTATTACCCTTTACTATTCTTGTTCTTGGAGGCTATCTTTATGCAGCAGCCAGTTCTGATTTGGGTATGTGCAGATGTCACAGATATAGCCGGTGTCAGTTTATGGCTATGACATGCAACGTTGCATGTACCCCTGCATTCAAGACTTTGGTATACTGACCAGATATCCGGTGCTGCAGGCAGCAACTCCCTAAAGTGAAGAATACTGCAACATGGAAGAGAAGGACATCTATGGTTATGGTAAGTTCTTACACAACTATTCTTTTTCTTAATACAATGTACCCTTTTCAGTCATGATATGAAGGCTATTACTAACAGCTGTACTACTACTCCTTACTTCCTTAACATGTTATCACACCAACCTTAATTACTAGACACCCACACCAACTCTATCTCAGTACACAGACAAACACTTAAACAGTCTCCCTTACGGTACCTATCCCTCACTACTTAATTTCTCTTATGCTCTATTACATCAGCACAAACTCCTGCAACTGTTCCCCTCCCTCTCCCCTAAAGTCAGACTAAAGCATTAAATTTACACCTTTTCTCCCAAGCCCACACTCCTGGCATTAGTCTTACAATCCTGTGTCATACACCCTAACCCAGGACCCACAAAACCAACAAAATCCCCCCTCACCTCTTCACACAAAACCTTAATCTTTCTTTTCATTAATATACAAAGTCTCTCTAATAAATTACTGAACATGCTTGGATCTCAAACTGTACCGCCCCTCCCAATATATTAGCACTGTCAGAAACCTGGCTAAAACCGTACATCAGTAATGCATACATTCTGCCCCTGGGTATAATATCTGTCATCAAGACAGAGTCGCAAAAAAGGTGGAGGAGTTGCATTTCTGTTCTCTGAACACCTGAACCTTTCCCCTTTCTCCACTGCCCCTCCTGACTTCCACCTGGCTGAAATACTACTAAATTGCCACATCAGTAATCAGAAAAAAGCTTGCTATTGCTGCAGTCTATATTCCACCTGGCAAAAACATCCCTTGTACTGAAAATGTACTGTCCTGTTTTTCTGAAAATATACCATATAAAACTAATACTTGGAGACGTAAATATACACTGGAATACCCTAAATACTGAAGTCTCTGCCCAAAGCATTCATTTATTCAGATTTACACAGCTAATCACTACCCCCACTTGTCTAAAGCAATTTAACCCAGCTTCCACACCCTGCAGGATTCTGACCACCGACCCTCACATTTACCATAATCCATGCTCACTCCCAGTTGCATTAAGTGACCACTTACCCATCTGCATCCATAGACATTCACCCCAACTTAAACCTTATTTCTTTAAGTACTGCCATAAACTGTCTGCCTTTGATCCTTTCATTTTCAATGACAGGCTCATCCATCAGTTGCTCTAGCCTGCACGCACTTACTCTTAATGACGCAGTACTAGAATTCAACAGCATATTCCTAAACATCCTTAATGAGCTAGCACCCCCTTGTAAAATAAGAATAAAAATCTGATTATGCCCCCGGCTCACAAAAGGTACTTGCCCTTATGCACCTATAAGACCACTTGGAAAACTTGGCAAAACCTAAATCCCCTACTCACCATCAGTTCAAAAATACACAGTGACAAGAAAAAGTTCTACTATAGAGCCCAATCCACTCATCAGTCCAACCCTAAAGACTTCTGGGCAAACATCAGTGCTGCCCTTCACCTTGGTAAACTTCAAACCCCTAGCCCTTAACCCACTCTCTCCACACAAGACACCGCTTCTCTCCTTAACTAATGTTTTTTACAACATCAGTAAACTAACACCAACCAAAACCCCTACACCATTTCTGCACCACAACCTGAAGCAAAGGAGGCACTCTTCTCTCTCAAACCTCTCAACCTCTTACATTAAGTCTCTTCTCCAAAAGCTTAAACCTAGTCTCCTGCTGACAAATCTGTTCGATCTTTCACAAACTAGCAGCCAAATCTGTCTCCTACCCAGGCTCTATACTTTAATAGATCCATTAAAGAACCCACTGTACATGACATCTGGAAATCTTTATAATACCCCATTCACAAAGGAGACAACTCCACTGATGCTTCCAACTATAGACCCATTTCTGTTCTTTAACTCTATCTCATTACTAAGGGATTTACATCCAGGAAAAAAGGTAATTGTTCCACTTTACTCATCCCTCATTAGACCCATTATAGAATACAACGCCCCGTTTGGTATGTACCTCTCAAGACATCTGCAACAACTGGAAAGGCCGCAGAAATACCTCACTGAAGAATTACAGGCCCAAAGCAGATGCCGTATGCTGACCCTCTTAAAAAAAAAAAAAAAAAAAAAAAAAAAAGCTGTACTCTGCCGCATATAGTCTACTCAGAAGCGATCTCTGCTTAACATACAAGGCCATGTCAAACCCAAAGCTGTTGGACATGCTACATTTAAAGAAATTCCAATCCCTGAGAGCCACACGCTCCAGGGATCTAAACCTTGTCATCACAGTGAACAAAACATGCTAGAGGGATAGGTTCCTGACCCAGAAACTCTCCAGACTCTGGAATACACTGCCCATACATGTCAAGCAGAGCATCTCTTTGGCCCTCTTCAAAAGGAACCTTGACAACTGGATGAGATATAGGGAATTCACCCTGGGGGTCACGTCAGTCGCCCTGCTAGAGAGGTGTCCAGGGAAGTAAATATTGTGGTAAGAAATAGCTAAGGAATTGTTATGGCTAGGCTTGTATAGGCCCAGGGGCCGATAGCCTAGTACCAACCTGTGAACCTATGAACATTCCCAAATGCTCAAATTCCTCATCTATAATCTTCTGACTCCTACTCAACATGGCTTTCGGCCATACCATAGTACCTCCACAGCCCTATCTTTCACTCACATTATTCCTGAAGCTCGCAATAGTAACAAACTGGTCTGAAGTCTATTCTTGGACTAATGAAAGCTTTTGACACGGTATCCCACTCCATATTCCTAACCAAACTTGCCCTGGAGCCTATATAAGCCTAGCCCAAGAAGATTCCCTTGCATCATGCTGCGCAAAGTTATTTCCCAGTGCCCCTGTAAGCAAGGCCACTGAAGTGATCCCTGGGGCGAACTTCTATTGCCCATCCACTCTTAAAGATTTCTCTTAAAGAGGGCCAGTGAAGTTCTCTGCTTGACATGAATGTGTGTTCCAGAGTATGGGAAGTCTCTGGGTTAGAAACCTGTCCCTCCAGCATGTTCTGTTTATTGTGGTAATGAGGTTTAGGTCCCTGGAGCATGTGGCATGGAGGGATTGGCATTTTTTTAGGTGTAGCATGTCTAGCAGCTCTGGGTCAGACATGGCTTTGTAGGTCAAGCAGAGATCGCCTCTAAGTAGGCAATAAGAATTAAGGGTATAGCTGGAGTTTTTTTGAGTCTATCCATATAGGGCATGTGTCTAAGGCCTAATATCCTCTTAGGTATTTTTGTGGCCTTTCCAGTTGTAGGTGTCTAGTAAGGTACATGTCAAATGAGGCATTGTATTCTATAGTAGATCTAATGAGGGACGAGTAGACAGGGATTATGACCTCTCTATTCCTGGATGAGAAACCTTTTGTAATGAGATGTGCCACATAGAAGGGCTTTCTAACTACAGTGGCAATGTGGTTATCAAAGGAGAGGTTGCTGTCAACCTGAGTCCCCAGGTCTCTTATCACACCTTCGGTGTTTGGTGGACTACCGCCTATGTGGTAGTTCATGGGGACCGAATTTTTCCTAGAGGGAATGTCAATGCACTTTTTGGCAGTTAGCTTAACGCCATGGTTCTGGCACCAGTCATTGGTGTCAGTGAGGCCTTTTTGTAGAATGTCTACATCAGTTGGAGAATCAATAATGGCTCCCAGTTTGCAGTCATCTGCGAACTTGGTCAGCCAGAGTCCTTTTGTGTTGGCTTGAACTTCAGAGAAGTAGATGCCAAACAGGAGAGGACCTAGGACCGATCCCTGTGGGACACCACTTATAACTGGTCGGTAGTTAGATTTGGAGTCCGCTACTTTCACAGTGTGGGTTCTAGAAGTTGGCCAGTATGCAACCCATCTTATGACATAGACTCATTAAACTAGGCATAAACCCCTATCTATGATTCCTGAGTGAGGGATGGTGTTGAAGGCCTTGGCAAGATCTAGGTAGGCTGTGTGAGCTACCTTGCCTTCATCCACAGCTCTGGTGACCGACTCTATCAGGTTGAGCTACAACTCATGGAGCCTCTACCTCTAAGCCCATAAGACAAGCCACCACACGATCCAACATTTGAGTCATTGGAGACTGTCGTGAGACACACTGGTCTTGTTTACCAGGCCGAGTAAGGAGAAAGTCGCGCCCAATAGCTCATCATGGGCTAGGATCCCAGCACATTACGTACACACTCAGGTCATTGGACCACAGTTACCAATATGACTCGTAGTCCATGCGGGAGTAAATGACCTGAGACATACCTTCCTGGACTATATGAATAAAGACATCATGGAGCTCTCAGAATGCGTCTCAGGCTGGTATGAGCCTAGCAGAATTTTACCTTCTCCAAGGATGATGCCACAATACGAACAAAAGATGATTGACTTTAATAATTGGCTTAGATTCTGGTGTCATTCTAAGGGGGTGGAATATTTGTCAGCATGGAGGGAGATGGTCAACAGACCACGCTGCTTTGCTAGGGATGGTCTGCACCTCCCCCCTCTGGGATTTCAAATATTAGCTAAAACATTGTATTCCCCAATGGTACCTTTTTTTAGGCAATGTCAAACTGAAAGAAGAAGAAAATCTAAAGGTGTTGATGCTCAGTGGTAGGAGTCTAAACAAAAGCCTCCACTTCCCAGAAGATCTCTTTACCCTAGAGATTGCTGACGTCTGTGCAAGTCATAGACATGGTTTAAAGCCGCGGAGAGCACACCAACAGTGCAAAGTTAAAATGCATGCCACACATTTCAGCCAACTACTTCACAGGTAGGGACTAAAGGTGGAGTTGTCTATTTACATAAAAAATAAATATACTTCAAGGCTGGTCAAACAGGACAATGCACTCGAGCTGCTCCATGTTCAAATCACTGTAGGCAAAATCCAATGCCACTTCCTTGCAAGCTATAGGTCCCTCTCTGTGACTCAGGAAATCCATACCATTTGTTTAAATGTGTTAGAAATACTAACCATCCAACCCAATACCATATTTATGGGTGACTTTAATTACCCCACTATTAACTGGGAATACTATATTACACCAAATGCGCAGACACAGAGTTTCCTGGATTTTGTAAAGACAAACTCACTGGACCAGGTAAGTCAGTACACCAACCAGGGGTGCCATCATACTCTAATATGGGAGAATGCTGCACACCCCCTACTGTAATGCCATCCCTGGTAAAGTCAAACCACAAAAATTGTCCCCTTTGAAGTAAAAATAAAACCTTGAACCCCCAGCTAAAACTGGAATATTCAGAAACTATTCTAAGGCTAATCAATTGCTATTAAGTGGGAACTTCGCAACATTTCAAACCCCCCACAAACCCTGAGAACACTGCTGCCTATGCAGAACTGTTCACAGAAACCCTGTAAAGGCATGTTAATGGCTGCATAGAGGCAGCTGTACCCACCAGGAAGAAGCACAGAACTAACTCAAAAAGACAAACCACCCTGGTGGAATCACAGAATCAGTAGGCTGTATAACAGAAGGAAGAAAATCATTGCAAAAATTAATTAGGAGGTGCAGCACCCAGCAGGATAAAAGTGCACTCGTCAAACTAAACAAACAAATCAGGTAATTTTGGCCTCCATTGCCAAGAACAACCATAAAGCTTTCTTTAGCTATGTCTGCAACCTCAAAGGCAATACACAATTGTGTGCAGAGCTCATTGTAAATGGAGCCACCTATACTGAGCCAGAAGATATAGCAAATCTCCTGGCTGATAAATTCAGCTCCAGCTTTATCCCTCTCGCTCCCTCAACCTTCTCTCAGGAAATTTCAAATGCAACTCCCCCTACTATCACTAGGGAACAGGTCCTTAATGCTCTCTCCAAGACTAAGAACACTGCATCAATGGACCCAGGTGGTGTCCCTGGATGCCTTCTTAATAGCATGAAAAATGACCTATCAGGGCCTCTGGCATTACTATTTAACTGTAGCCTTAACAGCCTTTCTGCCTCATGAATGAAGAAAGGCAACAGTCATCTCTCTACACAAAGGTGGGACATCTGCAGACCCTGGAAACTACAAACCCTTAAGTCTCACTAGTCTTTTATGTAAAGCTATGGAAAGAATTGTCTTGGAGATGATCAATAGAGATATGGTAGACCTCCAGACACTGGACCCAACCTAGTTTGGTTTTGTCAAGGGCAGATCATGCCTACGTGACCTGGTGGACTTCTTTGAGAAGGTCACTAAAGCAGTGGATGAGGGCAAAATCATTCACACTGCCTATCTTGACATGGCCAAGGCATTTGACACCGTACCCCACTCGGGCATTGTTGATCAACTCAAGAGGTTAGGTACAAACTCGTATGTCACCCGCTGGATAGCCAACTGGCTGACAGGACCCAGGAAGTTAGAATTGGAGAGTTCACCTCTACAAAGAGGCCAGTCACAAGTGGAGTCCCTCAGGGATCAGTCCTTGGACAGCTTCTTTTTGGCATTTACTTCTCAGAAGTCAGGGCCAATGTCAATGGTCTCTGGCTGACTGAATTTGCAGATGATTGAAAATTGGGCATTGTCATTGAATCTCACAACTGACACAAATGTTCTCTAGGAGGGGCTGACACAGATGAACAACACAGATGAACAACTGATGTCAGAACCATGGACTAAAACTAAATGCCAAGAAGTGCATAATAGTATCCTTCGGGAAGTCGTGTATCCCTGTAAAACTGTCATACTGACAGCACACCCCTTAGCATTGACCCAGTAGTCAGGGACTTGAGGACACACACAGATAGTTATCTAGCCTTTGACCATCACTTGCCTACATTGGTGAGGAAATCATTCTATGTTGCACAATTTATAATCAAAGGTATGGCATCCACATCCAAGGAAGTCATTGTTTCACTGTATTCTGCATTCATCTGACCTGCCATTGAGTACAGTGCCCCATTGGTATGTACATAACCAGGTATTTCCAACAACTGGAATGTTCACAGTGGTTCCTCACTAAAAGAATACAGGGTGCAAGTAAAATGTCTTCTGTAGACTGCCTCAAGGCCCTATCTCTGTATTCTGTCTCTTACAGGCTTTTGAGGGGAGATCTATGCCTGGCATACAGGGCACTGTCATACCCCACTCTGACTGACCTCCTGCATATCCACAAAACAAACAGCACCAGAATTGCCTGTTCTAATGGAACAGGCTCCCTGTCCATGTGAAGCAGAGTTCCTCCCTAACCCAATTCAAGTACAACTTGCAGAACTGGATGGGAAAACAGAAATTCATCCCTGATTTGGGAACCTGTCTATGATGGACACAGGCAACCTGCAAATGGTTCCTCTCCTAGGTCCATGCTTATACTTAAGGGCATCAGAACTTGTCAGAGATTTGGGTTGCATGGCTAGACTTAAAACGATCCATGTGGTCATTATCCTAGTAAACACCTATGAACCCTCCACACCCACTGTTTAGTGATAAATTCCTTCTACAAACATACAAATCCACCAAAACAATCAGCAAAATTTTTTATAAATACTCTGTTTCATTTCTGGAACAGTCTCCCTTTCACCTTAAGTGGCATCCTAAACACAAATGGCTTCAAAACAGATTTAGACAATCCACAAAGGAAAAACCACTTTAATGACAAAACACAGCAGAGCTTTCGGACATAATCCTTCTTCAATACTACATGCTTACAAGATTCTTCAAACTTATATACAGGCCCAAAGTAGTCATGTGATTAGCAGCCCAAAATCACATGACCATAAATATCACAGAATAAAACAAGTTTAAGACAATACAAATAGTAATAATTTCATTCTATAATACATGATAAAAATTAATTTAAAGTTCAGCATACTAATAAATATCAACAACCAAAGTTACACATAAAAATCATGTAGTGGAATAAAGCAATGTACATAATTACAAATTCAATCTACTGAGCTTAACCAAAATTGGTTTAAGGCTCAGCATGCTGTTCAGGCCAGGAGAATGGTCACCAGCAAACCTTAGAATCCACTCATACTCTTTGATTTCTAAAAAATTATTTATATCCCCACCCCTTGGGGAGGGGAAAACAGTCAATAACCCTAAACTTAAAAACATGATCTTGTCCACAATCTAACATGTGTTTATATAAAGCATTTGTTTCAGCACATCTTCTAATTTCAGACTTATGCTCTGTAATCCTCTCTTTCAATTTACGGGTGGTTTTGCCTACATAGAATGATTTACATAACACACAGGTAGCCAAATATACTATATGTGTTGTGTGACAGGTAGCCGAAACATAAAATTTAAAAGCTTTCCCTGTTACAGGATGAATAAAAAGGTCACTCCCCGTGTCAAAAATATCCCCACAACATGAACAATTATGGCACTTACATGTACCGTACAAGTCCATCACAAACCCACCTATGAGGCCTATTGTCTCAGGAGCAGGTTGGGTGACCGAACCCCTATCAGTTTATTTACATGGACAGTTACAACCTTTTTTGAATGGTTGTGACTCAGTTTTACGTGACACCTTTGATTTCCTACAGAAACTGCGAGTATGCTATAATTCTGAGAAGGAACAAATGATTAGTAATGAGTATTACTTGGTGACTTTGGACATTGTTTCTCTTTTTACGGTCATCCCAAATGATGATGGGATTGACCTTTTGAGAGATTTTTTGACTTCATGCTCCAACCCTGATTATGGTAAAATTTAAACTTGGTGTAGCCTTTTAGATGTGGTTTTAAAGAATAATATTTTCCTTTTTAATGAATTTTTATATCTTCAGCTCACTGGTGTGGCTATGGGTACTTCCATAGCCAACACCTATGCCAACCTGGTGCTTTACCAGTGGGAAAGTAAGCATATCTTAAGTGATCTAAACCATTATAGGCAATACATTAGATTCTTTCAGCGTTTTGTAGACTATTGTTTTTTACTATGGAAGGGCAGTTTGGATACATTGAATATGTTTTTAGAATATTTAAATGGGGCCTCTTCATTTTTAAAGTTCAAAATGTGCTGTTCCAAGACTGAAATTGTGTTTTTGGATGTAGAAGTCATACTTAAGGATGGGCATATGGATACAAGATCACACAAAAAGGATGTGTGTGCAGGTAGATATACCCACTTTCACAGTATGCATGCACCACACATCTTTAAAGGTATTGTGAGATCCCAGTTAGGTAGGTTGAGTAGGCTCAACACTGATGATTGTTGTTTCGAGTTGCAATTAAAGGATATGTTGGCGGACTTTTCTGCCAGTGGATATGATGGCACCCTTCTCTCTGTTGAGAAAGAGAAAGTGATGCAGGATAGGAAGACTAAGTTTGTTCCTACCTTCCTGTTTGATCCACAGGAGTCAGATGCCTTACCTTCGAATAGCACGAATGTACGTATGGATGTGATCAGATATGTGACTGCATACAGTCTTACAACACCATCCATAAAGCAAATTATATTTAAGAATTGGCTGATACTAATGGCTTCAAATGAACTAAAGGCTTTATTGGGTGACAGACCTTTATTTGCCTATAGGAACATGAGAACCTTAAAAAATTCTTTATGCTATAAGGATTTTTCCACCAATACTGTGAAGATGCTCTCCTCTAAGTACGGTACATGTAAGTGCCATAATTGTTCATGTTGTGGGGATATTTTTGACACGGGGAGTGACCTTTTTATTCATCCTGTAACAGGGAAAGCTTTTAAATTTTATGTTTCGGCTACCTGTCACACAACACATATAGTATATTTGGCTACCTGTGTGTTATGTAAATCGTTCTATGTAGGCAAAACCACCCGTAAATTGAAAGAGAGGATTACAGAGCATAAGTCTGAAATTAGAAGATGTTGAAACAAATGCTTTATATAAACACATGTTAGATTGTGGACAAGATCATGTTTTTAAGTTTAGGGTTATTGACTCTGTTTTCCCCTCCCCAAGGGGTGGGGATATAAATATTTTTTTAGAAATCAAAGAGTATGAGTGGATTCTAAGGTTTGCTGGTGACCATTCTCCTGGCCTGAACAGCATGCTGAGCCTTAAACCAATTTTGGTTAAGCTCAGTAGATTGAATTTGTAATTATGTACATTGCTTTATTCCACTACATGATTTTTATGTGTAACTTTGGCTGTTGATTTTATTAGTGTGCTGAACTTTAAATTAATTTTTATCATGAATTATAGAATGAAATTATTACTATTTGTATTGTCTTAAACTTGTTTTATTCTGTGATATTTATGGTCATGTGATTTTGGGCTGCTAATCAGATGACTACTTTGGGCCTGTATATAAGTTTGAAGAATGTAATAAGCATGTAGTATTGAAGAAGGATTATGTCCGAAAGCTCTGCTGTGTTTTGTCATTAAAGTGGTTTTTCCTTTGTGGATTGTCTGCTTGCAGTACTTTGGCACTTTGATATTCAAAACAGATTTAAGCAGAGGTTCTTCGTGTTTCACTGTTGCAGTCATCACATTAGGGTTATCATGCCAGGGGTAGCCCTCAGTCGGCCCGAATACCAGAGGCTTAGTATTTCTGCGTCTGTTGCTGTCACTCCAGGAATGACGTCAGGTCGTCAGTGGTATAAAAACAGGCAGCCGATGCCATTACATCAGTCTTTCTTGCTGAGGGTCCCAAAGCAGAAGCAGTTCACACTAGTGCCAGTCGGCCGCTACCTGAGTTTTCATTTCTGAATTGAAGTTGAAGTCTTCTAAAGCTAAGTACCCCGTTGGGGATCCTTTTTTCCTGCTCTAACCAGTGTCAGAAAAAGTTGACAATTGTCTCGCTTGTGGAAACCAAATACTGCACTGAAACTTCCATTCTTAGTGCGTCACCTGTTTGGGCCCAGACCACGACGTCCCGCGCTGTCGCTTTTGTGCTTTGTTCAATGCCAGAACTATACGTCGCCGGGCCCTTATTGTAGCTATTTTCGCTCAGTCCTTGAATTCCGATATGGCTTCCATAAGCCATCCGACAGCTGATCTTCTGAAAAAATATAAGGATAAAGACACAGACAGACCCCCACAGCTCCAAAACTGCAGACAACGCTTCAGTTAAGCTACTCAACAGTTCTTCAGTCTTCAGTGAGGTGCTTTCGCAGCCCCTTATGCCCGCTTCTTTGGATTCGCAGGCCACTGCCGAGACCCTTTCAAAGTCAGGTATGCCACAAGACTCTTCTTTGACTAAGGATCCTGCGGTCGTCTCTATCTTAGATGGGTCTGGAGCTGCTTAACAGGCTCCAGCTTCCAAGGAATTTATTCGCACTACCGAATCTCGAAACAAACAGATGTCTTTTTTCTTGATGATCTTCATATTTTACTGTTGCAGTCATCACATTTGGTTTATCCCTGCCAAGGATAGCCCTCGGCCAGCCCAAATACCAAAGACTTAGTATTTCTGCGTCGGTTTCTATCCCTTGAGGACTGATGTCAGGTCGTCAGTAATATAAATTAAGGCAACTGATGCCATTACATCAGTCTTTCTTGCAGTGAAGCCCGAAGCAGAAGCAGTTTGCACGAGTGCTGGTCGGACACTACCTGAGTTTTTGTCTCCGAATTGAAGCTGAAGTCTTCTAAAGCTAAGTACCCTGTTGGGGGTCCTTTTTTTCTTCCACTAACTGATGTCAGAAAAAAGTTAATTGTCTCGCCTGTGGAATGCAAATACCACACCGAGACTTCCACTTTTACTGTATCACTTGTTTAGGCCCAAACCACGACGTTCCCTGTTGTCACTTCTTTGCTTTGTTCAACTCTAGAACTGTCCATCTTCTGGCCCTTATTGTAGCCAGATATTTTCGTTTACAGTCTTCAAATTCCTATATGGTTTAGGTTAGCCATCCGACAGCATATCCACTGAAAAAAAAAAAATGTGAAGATTAAGACAGACAAGGCCGCACAGGTCCAAACCTACCGACGACACTGCTGTTAAACTAGTTGTCAATCCTACGGTACTTAGTGAGCAACTTTCGCAGCCCTGGATGCCCGCTTCATTTGATTTGCAGGCCACTGCCGAGACCCTTTCGGAATCCAGCATGCTGAAAAACTCTTTGACTAATGATCCTGCGGTCATCTCTACCTTTGATGTGGCCGGAGCTGCTGAGCAGGCACCGGCTTCTGAAGAAGTCCTCCGCACTACCGAATCTCATCACATACGTCTTCTTTCGCGACTACCGTTCTTTCAAAAACGATTTTTAGCCACAGGGTTTGAACCACACCCAAGAAACCGACGGCGTTGCCTCAGTCTCAAACACTTAAAATGGTGGAAGACTTTATTATGCTGATCAGGGCAAGCCAAGCTACCCCCTTAAAAAGGAAGAGAGATTTCTCCCCTGTAGTTTTGTCTGAACAAGAGTCAGATGCATCTGACTATGAAGACATGCAACCCCTCTCCACTTATGAGGATTCTGATGCAGAGGACTCAATTCCTTCAGCCTCTCCCCCAGAGAATTTTTCCTTTGGGGAAACCCTGCATACGTCAAGGGAGCATTTCCAGTAGGAGAGTCAGGACTACCCTCAGTCTAAAAAGAGACTCAGGGAATTCCTAGATTTTCCACAACACAGACCCTTGGCCATCCCCCCAGTCCTGGATGTTGTGGAGGATGTTTTCCTTGAATCCATCTTGCTTCCTGACGCCCTACCTCCTGCTTCTAGAAAACCAGACAGGTACTATAGAGTACCTGACTCTCACAAATATCTTTAAAAATCCAACAGCTGACCCGGAAGTCATTTCTCAAGGGCCAAAAGGAATTAAAGTAACCTCTGCTAAGAATCTCACCCCCTCAGACAGGGATTCCCAAGCATTGGACAGATGGGGTAAAAAAAAGTATACACCTGAGATACTCTTGCTGTTAGGGCACTAAATTGTCAGTTCTGTATGCTGAAATTTCAGCAACATACCTTGGAACTCCTTAAACAAAAAATGTCTTCCTTTCCTGCTTGGGCAGAATCTAAAGATTTACAAGAGTTCATGCATTCTGCAAGTGAAGTAACAACAAACTAAAACAATGGGTGTTGGTTTTTCAGTGACCTTCTCAGTTTGGGAGGTCACTCAGTGGAAGTTCTAGTTTTGCTGGAGTTTTCATTTTGTTTTTATTGATTTGGTTTTTCAGTGACCTTCTCACTCATTGTTTTCTGTTTGGGATGTTTTTGCAGTGACCCTAATGATAATGGACACCAGTTGGGTATAACAGCCTTGTTTTTTATGCTTAGTCAAACACTCTGCTTGTGCTGTGCTGTGCTGATGAGGTCATAAGGCTGAAATATGCATATCCACTGCTAGTGGGGTTTGGCTTTATTGGCCTGAATTGTCCATGAAAATGATGAAACAAGTCATGGGCATTCAGACTCACCAATTAGCTGAACCACCTGATGTTCATAAGGATCATTTGCATATATCCCATGTGCCTCTGATACAAGAAGTTTGGGAGGTCACTCTTTGGAAGTTCTAGCTTTGCTGGAGTTTTCATTTTGTTTCATCCTAAACCTATGGATAATTGGTCTGTGGAAGGGATCAGAATTCTGTTTGTTGAGGAGATGCTTCAGGTTCTCCAGGAAGCAGCAAACCTCACCCCTCAAAAATCCTACTTTGCCAAATGGAAGAGATAATTCAATCTGGTGTCAAGCTAAATATCTGGACCTAGTAGAATGAGGTTTGTGTTTTCTCGTGTGTGTGAGATCGTGAAAGAAAGTTCAGCATATTTATTTATCAGAGGCCACCTTTCAGCTATTTCAGCCTGTCTTCCTGTCAGCCCTCCTTTAATGTCCAGACTTCAGGTCAGGCAGTTGGGGTCTTGCACTTAAATCCTTCTAGAAAAGTAGTACCCCCCCCCCCCCCCCCCGTTTTGGACCTTAACTATGTGCTGGAAAAGATTACGTTGCTTTTTTTTTTTTTTTAAACCAACAGCTTCTTCGACTCTCAAGTCCTGAATCTGGAAAACCATTTTGCTTTTAGTAGTCACTTGTGCTAGATGGTTTTCAGAGCTCTCATGGCTGCTACTACTTTCCTTTTTCAAAAGGGCAGTGTGTCCTTAAGGGTCAATCCTCCTTTCATTCCTAAAGTAGTAAGTATGTTCCTCAGTTCATCCACCAAACTTCTTGTGTTCTTTCCTAACCCTCAGAACAGGGTAGAGAGAATACTGCATTCCGTGAATATGCACAACCAGCAGAGATTTTCTTGGACAAGATTAAGTATATTGAGTAGTCAGACCATTTGTTTCCATTTTTAGCTGGATATTTAGGTTCATCTTTTGTTATACTTAATATCACAAATCATTGCTGCCTTATTCTAATACAGCAGTGGCCTCTCTGGGAGGTTTCTACAAGGGTGTCTATTTCAGACTTGACTTCCGCGGTGGTGCAGCGGTAGTGTTGTTGCCTCAAAGCAAGAGGTTCTCCCGTTCGATTCTCTGCTTGGGTTGGGAGTGCCTTTTGTGTGGTCTGAATGTCCTCCCCGCAGTCGAGTGGGTGTTTGAAAGACATGCGTTGAATTGGCATGCCTTCGTTGAGGGTTGGGCGTCGGGCAGGCAACTCGACACTATAAAAACCAACTGCCACTCATTAGCGGACCGGAGTTCCGCTGTGGCAAACCCTAACTGGGAAAAGCCAAAAGACAAACCACAACTGGAAGGAGCTACCTGGTGCTATGTGCACGTCTTCACTAAAGATTATATACTAGATGATTTTTGCAAATCCATAGCTGTCTTTGCCAGGTCATTTCTGTCTGACCTGTTAGACAGTTCTAGTTCTCAGGCATCCACCCTTCTCAAGCTTTGTGGATTTTGCGTGTGTTTGGAATACTGCAGCAGTGATTTCAGTTAGCACATAGTACAGTTATGTAAGAACTTAATCCAACAGTTGATATCCTACTGATCACTATTGCGGTATTCCTTCCTACCTGCCATCCCCCCTTCTTTAGCTTTCTTTGCCCTCTCCTTCGCTGTTTGGCAATCTCTAAAACTGAAGGGGGTCTTCCCTTTTCATCTCCCCTCTTTGCTGACTGCATTCTTCCCAGGTGTCTGGCTTAGAGTTAGTCTTAGGATTTACTCTAATATGTCAGCTTATATACCCCTATACTCATGGGCTGAGATCCTACATCGGGCGTATGGCTTGTGGAAACTTAAGTTTTGGTATCCCATCTGGGTATTAGTGGTGAAAATCCATTTTGTTTGCCTATAAGGCTAACTTGCAGGAAATATCTGCGGTTTCAACTGGAAATTCTCATTATCAGTTCTCTGCATTGCCCTTTGGCTTATCTACTGCCCAGAGTGTTCACAAAGGTTCTGGCTCCAGTGATAGCTTACTTCAGGCTTCAAGGAATTCAAATCTATCCTTACTTGGACGACTGCCTGATTCTGGCTCAAGAAAGGGAAGTTCTTCTACAGCACCTGGAATATGTTATCGCAGTGCTAAGATGCCTAGGGTATTCTGTGAACGAAATAAAGTCCAGTCTAGTACCCTCTCAAGACATGTGCTTTCTGGGTGTGAGACTGAATACAGCAGCCCAGATGGCCTTTTAACCCCGGACAAACAAAAGAGTCTGTCACTTTACTTACATCAACTATCTCATCAGTCCGTGCTGACTGCAAGGACAGTCCTTCAAGCATTAGGGTTCATGGCATCTTGTATTCTGGTGCTTCCCAATGCCAAACTGCATATGAGGAAGTTACAATGGTATCTCAAAAATGTATGGACACAGCACTGCCAGGATTTGGACACTGTCATTCAAATAATACCTTGCCTTCAAAAGGAATTCTTGTGGTGGGCTCAGGAATGTCACCTAAACAAGGGACTCTCTGTGACCCGCCAGAGGCAAGTCAGATCTTAACGACAGATGCCTCGGACATTGCTTGGGGAGCTCATCTAAATGGAAAGTGGATACAAGACAAGTGGCCTGCCAGACTACAGCATCTACATATCAACATGAAAGAGATGTTAGCAGTCCAGTTTGCATTGATGGCTTTCAAGGAGTTACTTCTTCCAGGGCAGGTGTTGATTCTAACAGACAACACAACTGTCATGTGGTACATCAACAAGCAAGGGGAACACATTCTTATCCTCTATGCAGGCAAGCAATGATTTTATGGGAGACTGCGCTAAGCCTGCAACTAACTCTTCAGGCAAGGTTTCTGCCAGGAGCACAGAACTCCTTAGCGGATGTGTTAAGCAGACAAATCATGGATCCCCACGAGTGGAAACTGGATCTTCATGTATTTCAGAAACTGACAGTGTCATGGGGAACTCCAGACATAGATCTGTTCGCTTCTCCACTAAACCACCAGCTGCCAAAGTATTGCACAAAGGGGTTTCATCACACGGCTTGGAAAGTGGATGCTCTGTCTTTCAGTTGGAAAAACCTTCATGTGTATGCCTTTCCACCTCTACCTCTTCTTCCAAAGGTACTGTTAAAGGTCAGACAAGACAGGCCAAGGATGATTTTGATAGCTCCAGATTGGCCTCGGCAACACTGGTACCCTCTACTACGGAGTCTGGTAAAGAAGCCTCCATGGCCTTTACCTCTGATTCCTCATCTGTTATCTCAGAAGGACGGTCATCTGCTCAATGTCAAGCTACACTCTCTTCATCTAACAGCTTGGCATATTCTGTGTTGAAGCACAGCAGGTCTCAACTTCCTCAACAAGTTTTAAATGTGATTATGGAAGCTAGAAGACCTAGTACAAGGAAAGTGTATGCAGAAAAATGGAAGAGATTTTTATTTTGGAGTACAGCAAAGAATTTGGAGATTTCTGAGCCTAATTTGAGTGTGGCTCTTCAATATCTTACTGAATTATTGGACAAAGGTTTGTCCTTCTCTTCCATAAAGATTCATGCTGCAGCAATTTCAGCTCACTATGATTGTGACCCACCTTTGTTTTCGCATCCTTTGTTCAAGCAGTTTCTTAGAGGGGCAAAGAATATAAGACCCCCACGTAGAGCTCCTACACCTGCTTGGGATCTCAATTTTGTGTTGGAAAAACTTACTCTACAACCTTTTGAGCCTGCAGCTACTGCTGAATTGAAATATTTGTCATGGAAGACTGCTTTTCTGTTGGCTATTACTTCTGCAAGAAGGGTGTGAGTTGCAGGCCCTTATGGCAGTAGAGCCCTTTTTGATTTTCCATAAGGATAGGGTATCATTACGTACTAATCCTTCTTTTATGCCTAAGGTGGTTTCTAGTGTGGCTTTAAACCAAACTATTCATTTGCCTACGTTTTTTGCAGATCCTCAAAATAAAGGGGAAAAGATTTTGCACACTTTAGATGTACACAGGCAATTGCGTTATTATTTAAGCAGGACTAAGGATTTTAGACAGTCTCAGCAGTTGTTTGTTTCTTTTGCTTTGAGTTCTCAGGGCAAGCCTGTGTCAAAACAAACTATTTCTAGGTGGATTGGCTTTTGCATTGCATTTTGTTATTCCCATCATGGCAAGGAGATTCCAGCTGGGATTAGGCCTCATTCCACTAGGGCTACTGCCACTTCAACAGCATTTCTAAGGGGGGTGGCAACTAAGGATATTCTGGAAGCAGCTACTTGGAGTTCAGTGCATACTTTCTCTAGGCATTATCACCTTCCTATCTACTCTAAGTCTAGGGCTGGTTTTGCCACAGCTGTTTTACAAGGCATGTTGTCAGCTCCTACTACTTTATAATTTGCCAGCCTCCCTTACCTCTGCTTTGGGATTCTACCCAATAGTCAGGACTGCAGCAATGGAAGACGAAGAACATAGTACAGTTTTGTACCTACCATAAATGTAGATGTTCGAGGATTCCATTGCTGCAGTCCAATTTACCCTCCCTCCTTCCCCTCTGTATTTAGGGGTGGTTGTGTAGGTGAGTTTACATGCTTACATTTTTGTATATATTGTTGTATATATTGTACATGTTTTTGGTGCAGGTTTTTTTTGGGACTTGTCTTTTTGGGTCTTCTGACATCTGGGGCAAGAAAAGACTGAGGATATGACGTCGGTCATGCGCATTAGTACCCTGACGTACTGACGTCAGTCTAATGCGCCCTGACCGACGTCAGCCTTATACTCTGGTATTCGGGCCGACTGGACGCGGACTAAACCCAATAGTCAGGACTGCAGCAATGGAATCCTCGAACATCTACATTTATGGTAGGTACAAAACTGTACTTTCCCTGTTGTCACTTCTTTGCTTTGTTCAACTCTAGAACTGTCCATCGTCTGGCCCTTATTGTAGCCAGATATTTTCGTTTACAGTCTTCAAATTCCGATATGGTTTAGGTTAGCCATCCGACAGCATATCCACTGAAAAAAAAAAACGTGAAGATTAAGACAGACAAGGCCGCACAGGTCCAAACCTACCGACGACACTGCTGTTAAACTAGTTGTCAATCCTACGGTACTTAGTGAGCAACTTTCGCAGCCCTGGATGCCCGCTTCATTTGATTTGCAGGCCACTGCCGAGACCCTTTCGGAATCCAGCATGCCGAAAAACTCTTTGACTAATGATCCTGCGGTCATCTCTACCTTGGATGTGGCCGGAGCTGCTGAGCAGGCACCGGCTTCTGAGGAAGTCCTCCGCACTACCGAATCTCATTACAGACGTCTTCTTTCGCGACTACCATTCTTTCAAAAACGATTTTCTTAGCCACAGGGTTTGAACCACACCCAAGAAACCGACTGCGTTGCCTCAGTCTCAAACACTTAAAATGGTGGAAGACTTTATTATGCTGATCAGGGCAAGCCAAGCTACCCCCTTAAAAAGGAAGAGAGATTTCTCCCCTGTAGTTTTGTCTGAACAAGAGTCAGATGCATCCTGACTATGAAGACATGCAACCCCTCTCCACTTATGAGGATTCTGATGCAGAGGACTCCATTCCTTCAGCCTCTCCCCCAGAGAATTTTTCCTTTGGGGAAACCCTGCATACTTCAAGGGAGCATTTCCAATAGGAGAGTCAGGACTACCCTCAGTCTGAAAAGAGACTCAGGGAATTCCTAGATTTTCCACAACACAGACCCTTGGCCATCCCCCCAGTCCTGGATGTTGTGGAGGATGTTTTCCTTGAATCCATCTTGCTTCCTGACGCCCTACCTCCTGCTTCTAGAAAACCAGACGGGTACTATAGAGTACCCGACTCTCACAAATATCTTTAAAAATCCAACAGCTGACCCGGAGGTCATTTCTCAAGGGCCAAAAGGAATTAAAGCAACCTCTGCTAAGAATCCCACCCCCTCAGACAGGGATTCCCAAGCATTGGACAGATGGGGTAAAAAAAAGTATACACCTGAGATACTCTTGCTGTCAGGGCACTAAATTGTCAGTTCTGTATGCTGAAATTTCAGCAACATACCTTGGAACTCCTTAAACAAAAAATGTCTTCCTTTCCTGCTTGGGCAGAATCTAAAGATTTACAAGAGTTCATGCATTCTGCAAGTGAAGTAACAACAAACTAAAACAATGGGTGTTGGTTTTTCAGTGACCTTCTCAGTTTGGGAGGTCACTCAGTGGAAGTTCTAGTTTTGCTGGAGCTTTCATTTTGTTTTTATTGATTTGTTTTTCAGTGACCTTCTCACTCATTGTTTGCTGTTTGGGATGTTTTTGCAGTGACCCTAATGATAATGGACACCAGTTGGGTATAACAGCCTTGTTTTTTATGCTTGGTCAAACACTCTGCTTGTGCTGTGCTGATGAGGTCATAAGGCTGAAATATGCATATCCACAGCTAGTGGGGTTTGGCTTTATTGGCTCCTGAGAGCACCCCAGCACTAACAGGTTTCACCTCATATCATGCGTTCCGGCCCCAAAATCCGGACAACACCAAGAAAGGAGGGGGGGTGTCCATATTCATAAAGGACACCCACACCTCAAGGTTGGTGGCAACGCACGATGCATCGGAGACCATCCAGGTGCAATTAACCATAGGCAAGACTGCTCTGCAATTTGTAGCATGTTACAGGCCACCCTCTCAAACTCAGGAACCTCACATGGCCTTCCTGAAAACATTGAGGGGATAAATGTATCTCCAAACACCATCATACTAGGTGACTTCAACTACCCTAATATAGACTGGGAACACTACTCAAGCCGAACACTCTAACCCAAAGATTCCTGGAGTTCATAAACTCAAATGCCATGGAACAACTAGTCACCATCCCCACAAGAGGAGAAAACATACTTTATCTCATCATCACTTAACATGGGATCAAAATGTTCAACACCGAAGTATACCCCTCACTGGTGAGATCAGATCATAAACTAATCTCGCTGGAGGTCCTCATCCGCCGCCCCACGAAACAAAAAGACCACAGTGAAAACTTCTCAAAGCCGATTTCACACTTCTAAAACTAGTGTGGTCTCCTTTAAGGCCCCTGAGCCAGTGGTAAACATTACTCAAACCGCTGAATCATTTACAAATGCCTTCTACCAGCACCTACAGGACTGCATGGATCAGGCAATCCCAAACAAAACTAAGACTCTCTGTACCAAAGGCAAGCATCCAGTCTGGTGGACCCCAGCCATAAACAAGCTCTACAACAAAAGGAGGAAGCTACTACAAGATAGAGCAAAATCCTTGAAAGGTAAGACACCTTTGATCATTATAAGTAAAAAACTAAGAGCTCTCATAAAATCATCCAAGGCAAATTTTGAGAGAAAAATCGCCAAGGACTCTAAAGACAGTCATAAGGCCTTCTTTAGCTATGTTAGAAACCTAGGAGGAAACTCCCAGATATGCTCAGAATTAGTTCAAAATGATGTGAAAATTACTGAACCTACACACATTACTAACATACTGGCTGACAGGTTCAGTGCAAACTTCTACCCCCCTCCCCAAAAGGAGAGATATCTATTCCAGAGGATTGTAGCCCCCCAAACATCTCCAACGCCCAGGTGAGAACTGCCCTCACTAAGGCAAAACACAGCATCCATGGGACGGATGGTGTCCCCGGCTGTGTGCTTCATGAACTCAACGAGGAATTAAACCCACAGTTAGGACAGCTGTTTAATCTTAGCCTCACCTCAGGATATTACTCCAAGGAGTGGCGCGCAGCCACTGTGGTCCCACTTCATAAGGGCGGTGCCTCCACAGACCCTGGAAATTACCGCCCATTAGCTTGACAAGCCTTATCTGCAAAGCCATGGAGAGGATCATAATGGAACTCATAAATAAAGACATAGGGAACTTGCAGACTTTGGATCCAACCCAGTTTGGCTTTGTCAAAGGCAGATCCTGCCTCTAAACTTGGTTGACTTTTTCGAGACAGTCACCAAGGCCATTGATGAGGGAAAGGCAGTCCATACAGCCTACCTCGACCTGGCAAAGGCCTTCACACAATACCCCACTCAGGTATCATCAAAAACTCATCAGCTTGAATGTAAACCCATACATCACAAGATGGGTTGCAAACTGGCTAAGTGACAGAACCCACAGGGTCAGAGTTGCTGGAGCCATGTCAGACTCAAAGCCTGTCACAAGTGGTGTCCCACAGGGCTCAGTCCTGGGTCCACTCTTGTTCGCATCTACTTTTCTGAAGTACAAGCAAACACAGGAGGGTTATGGCTGACGAAGTTTGCAGATGACTGCAAACTGGGCCATAGTCGAAAACACATCTGACACAGATATCCTCCAGAAGGGCCTCACAGAAACGGATAACTGGTGCCAGAGCCATGGCCTGAAGTTAAACGCCAAAAATGCATAGTCATACCCTTTGGGAAAACAAGGTTACCCCTAGCTACCATATAGGTGGCAATCCACTGAGCACAGAAAAAGTCATCAGGGATCTGGGGCCCCAAGTTGCCAGTAGCCTTCGCTTGACACTCATGTTGCTAAAGTAGTTAGGAAAACCTCCTATATCGCCCACCTGATCATGACGGGATTCACCTCTACATCAAGGGAGGTCCTCGTCCCCTGTACTCATCACTCACTAGACCTATGATTGAGTACAATGCCCGTTCGGAATGTATCTGACCAGACACCTGCTGCAGCTTGAAAGGCCCCAAAAGTTCCTCACCAAAAGGATAAAGGGTCTCAAAAATATGTCTTATGCTGCCCGACTGAAAGAACTCCAGCTCTATTCAGTCTCATACCGCTTGCTCAGAGGTGACCTGTGCCTGACATATAAGGCCATGTCAAACCCAGATTTGATGAATATGCTTCACCTCAAAAATCTAGATCCCTCAGAACCACAAGGGCAGGAGACTTAAACCTTGACACGGTTATAAATAGAACGTGCTGGAGGGACAGATTCATCACCCAGAGACTCCCTATGCTGTGGAACAAAATCCCGGTACATGTGAGGCAGAGCACCTCGCTGGCCTTGTTCAAGAGGAATCTTGACCAATGGATGGGAGATCGCAGATATACCCCAGGGATTACTTCAGTGTCACTGCTTAACAGAGGCACAGAAAAATGATAGGCATAGTTTTTATTCAAACTAAAGGGGTGGCGAAAGCCACATAACTATGGGCTAGGCTTATAAATGCCCTTGGGCAGATAGCCTAGTATGAACCTATGAACCTATGAATTGTCCATGAAAATGACGAAACAAGTCATGGGCATTCAGACTCCCCAATTAGCTGAACCACCTGATGTTCATAAGGATCATTTGCATATATCCCATGTGCCTCTGATACAAGAAGTTTGGGAGGTCACTCTTTGGAAGTTCTAGCTTTGCTGGAGTTTTCATTTTGTTTCATCCTAAACCTATGGATAATTGGTCTGTGGAAGGGATCAGAATTCTGTTTGTTGAGGAGATGCTTCAGGTTCTCCAGGAAGCAGCAAACCTCACCCCTCAAAAATCCTACTTTGCCAAATGGAAGAGATCATTCAATCTGGTGTCAAGCTAAATATCTGGACCTAGTAGAATGAGGTTTGTGTTTTCTCGTGTGTGTGAGATCGTGAAAGAAAGTTCAGCGTATTTATTTATCAGAGGCCACCTTTCAGCTATTTCAGCCTGTCTTCCTGTCAGCCCTCCTTTAATGTCCAGACTTCAGGTCAGGCAGTTGGGGTCTTGCACTTAAATCCTTCTAGAAAAGTAGTACCCCCCCCCCCCCCCCCCCCGTTTTGGACCTTAACTATGTGCTGGAAAAGATTACGTTGCTTTTTTTTTTTTAAACCAACAGCTTCTTCAACTCTCAAGTCCTGAATCTGGAAAACCATTTTGCTTTTAGTAGTCACTTGTGCTAGATGGTTTTCAGAGCTCTCATGGCTGCTACTACTTTCCTTTTTCAAAAGGGCAGTGTGTCCTTAAGGGTCAATCCTCCTTTCATTCCTAAAGTAGTAAGTATGTTCCTCAGTTCATCCACCAAACTTCTTGTGTTCTTTCCTAACCCTCAGAACAGGGTAGAGAGAATACTGCATTCCGTGGATATGCACAACCAGCAGAGATTTTCTTGGACAAGATTAAGTATATTGAGTAGTCAGACCATTTGTTTCCATTTTTAGCTGGATATTTAGGTTCATCTTTTGTTATACTTAATATCACAAATCATTGCTGCCTTATTCTAATACAGCAGTGGCCTCTCTGGGAGGTTTCTACAAGGGTGTCTATTTCAGACTTGACTTCCGCGGTGGTGCAGCGGTAGTGTTGTTGCCTCAAAGCAAGAGGTTCTCCCGTTCGATTCTCTGCTTGGGTTGGGAGTGCCTTTTGTGTGGTCTGCATGTCTTCCCCGCAGTCGAGTGGGTGTTTGAAAGACATGCGTTGAATGGGCATGCCTTCGTTGAAGGTTGGGCGTCGGGCAGGCAACTCGACACTATAAAAACCAACTGCCACTCATTAGCGGACCGGAGTTCCTCTGTGGCAAACCCTAACTGGGAAAAGCCAAAAGACAAACCACAACTGGAAGGAGCTACCTGGTGCAATGTGCACGTCTTCACTAAAGATTATATACTAGATGATTTTTGCAAATCCATAGCTGTCTTTGCCAGGTCATTTCTGTCTGACCTGTTAGACAGTTCTAGTTCTCAGGCATCCACCCTTCTCAAGCTTTGTGGATTTTGCGTGTTTGGAATACTGCAGCAGTGATTTCAGTTAGCACATAGTACAGTTATGTAAGAACTTAATCCAACAGTTGATATCCTACTGATCACTATTGCGGTATTCCTTCCTACCTGCCATCCCCCCTTCTTTACCTTTCTTTGCCCTCTCCTTCGCTGTTTTGCAATCTCTAAAACTGAAGGGGGTCTTCCCTTTTCATCTCCCCTCTTTGCTGACTGCATTCTTCCCAGGTGTCTGGCTTAGAGTTAGTCTTAGGATTTACTCTAATATGTCAGCTTATATACCCCTATACTCATGGGCTGAGATCCTACATCGGGCGTATGGCTTGTGGAAACTTAAGTTTTGGTATCCCGTCTGGGTATTAGTGGTGAAAATCCATCTGTTTAGAATACTAAAACCGTGATCAGTAGAATATGTATTGATAAGTTGTCAATCTCGCCTTCATTCTTGCTGGATGGGTTCGGAGCCGAACCTCGGCTCCGACTCAGCCTATTACTAAAAGCTCGAGAGCTATTTTTCACCGGCTCGAAGGCTATACTATGTCCCATAATGCTAGGCATCATATATCCAGATCTCGTTTGCCGCTTCAGCTACGAGGTTGCGTTTTCACCGGCTCCAGGTAGTATTCAAGATTTTTTTGATATTTATAGTTAGTTTTTTATAGGTTTTTTCCCCTGAGTTTTTTTCCTAGTAGTGTTAGTAGTCTCGTCTTCCCCCCCTTTATTAATAGTTTTCCTTACTCTTTCCACCCTTAAGGGGTTAGGCCCCCCCCCCTTTTTGTAGTAGTTTTTTGTACAGGTTCCATTTAGTGAGTGTGGAATTTTGTTTACTGTAGTAAACTTATTTTTTTTCTGTGAGAGTGTCTTTCGAGTGTTGTGTGTGTATCGGTTGCGTCAGCATACTTGACTAGACCTTTTTTGTCCCGTTCCTGTGGTATCATGTCCAAGGATACCAAGATATCAGGATTCAAGAAGTGTGACTCGTGCTGTCAGAAGATGTCTCTGACAGTCACACTTCTTGTGTGTATTGTTTGGGCCCTCTGCACCTGCAGGACTCTTGCTCCATCTGTCATGCTTTTAGCCCAAGAGTCCTGCAGGACCGCAGAAATAAGCTCATACTAAAGGGCTTATTAAAGCTCGAAGGTTCTCCTACCAAGCCTCTGCCAGGAAAACCTTCTAAGCCCGCCAAACCGTCTGCTCCAGGTCCGGAGCTGGCGCAGAGCAGACCTTCTGCCTAGTCGGTTCCGGTTGGAACTGATGCATCGAGGCCTCAGTCGGCTCCGACCTTGGTGTCGGAGCCGTCTCCAAGCCGAAAGCGTTCCCGATCTCCTTCATTGGAGTCGGTCAGGTCGGCTCCGAAGTCCCCTTTGCTGTCAGAGTGGAGCCATAGGTCTCACTCCTCTAGATCTTCCAGGCTTTCAGACCACAACCTCGAGAAGGTAGTCAGTAGGCTTTTGAAGTCGCAGGCGCTCACCCAGTTATTGCATAGCTCGTCTCAACAGACAGCGGTTTCCCCAATGCCTGCTCCAGTTCCTTCTCCGACTATTCCTTCGAGCCCGGAGCCGGAGGCCATCGGGGTTGGTACCATGGGGGCGTCTGAACTGATTCCACCCTTATCGGTTCCTTCGTTGGCTCCGATCCCTTCATTGGCTCCGTCCTTGGAGGGATCCGGGTGCCGGGACTCCCTCGTCTGTTCCTAGGGGGCGAGTGGCATCGGCCCCTTGTCCGACCCCGTTCTCCCTCTCGGAGCATCGGCGCAGGTGAGTTCGGCCCCGACATCGGCCTCGGAGCCGTCCCTCTCGGTGCTGGGAGGAGCTCTCATCTCTTCGGAGCTGGGTCCCTCTTCTCTGCCTGATAGGGGCACCTTTGAGGTCATGAGGAGCGTTCTGGCTCCTATACCGGCGCCACTGTCGGTCCCTCCTTCTCATGGTGCCTGCTTCGGCCTCTGCCTACCCTCCCGAACCCAAGCGTGGAGAACCAATTGGGCGTATCCTCCTCTTCTGAGGCCTCCCCTGATCCTGTGGGGGATCCCCCTCGGAAGAGGACATGTAAGAGGAAGCATGTGGACTCCCCGGAGTCAGTGACATCTGACACAGACCTGGATGATTCAGAAGGGTCCCCAAGGTCCCCCTCTGAGGATGTCTCATTTTCTGACATTCTAGAGATCCTTAAACAGAGGGGGATCTGGTCTGCCCTCAACCCTTCCAAGGAAGAGTCGGTGTACCTGGATGCGTTCGGTTCTCGCCCTTCCACCTCCTGGGTGTCCCCGCCTTTCGACCCACTCATGGAGGTGGTGGCTCGGAAGGCGTGGACGGCTCCGGATACTATGGAACCAACTCCCCGGAGGCCCACTAAATTTATAACAGCCCCTTCGGACAACCAGTTTCTCACTAAGGGAGTCCTCGTTGGTGCCATGGTTGTGGCGGCGGTCACTAAGAAGGAGTTGGCTGACCCTTCAGTTCCTGTCCATCCTCCTAATAAGGAATCTATGACTATGGATAGGTACGGCAAGCGGATGTTTTCTTCAGCGACCTTCACCATGCGTTCGCTGAATTATTTGTGCCATTTCACCCGTCTTCAGAAAGACCTTCTCAAAGAACTAGGTCGATACCTTACAGGACCCATCAGCTGCAGGGTCTCAGGAAAAGATCAACTCCCAGCTGGGGACCCTGAACTCTATTGTAAACTCCTCCATGCGGCTCATTTCTTATGCTGCCGATGGAGCGAGTAGGGCTGCAGGCACGGGCGTTGCTCTAAGGAGACACGCCTGGTTGTGGCTTTGCAACTTTGCTGACCCCTTCAAGGCGTCCTTCACTAGCACCCCCTTTGACGATTCTGCTTTGTTTGGACCTCAAGTGAAGGATACATTGACCAGGTGCGAGCAGGAAGGCAAGACTCTCTCTGCCGTGGGAGTCAGTTTTTCCACCCCTTCTAGACCATACCCTAAGGGTCAAAATGGTGGAAGAATGTGGTTCCGGAAACCCCAGGGAGTACTGCCTGACGCACGTTGTGAGCTTCCCTCCAGAGGCAGAGGAGGGAACAATAATAGGCGTCGCAAAATCAGGGTAGCAGAGAATCTTTCTCTGACAAACCCTTCCAGCACCCCTGAGGAGCTGCCCGACTGTCCACCTTCGGAGGCAGTCGGGGAAAACTATCACTGTACCCAGAAGCGTGGCATTCCCTCACGCAAGACAAATGGGTACGGTCGATCATATCCGAGGGTTACAAAATTCCCTTTATTCACACCCCACATCAGCCAAAAGGGCCCCTTCCAGATGTTCCACCCGGTCTGAGAGATCAAGCAGCACTAGAAATTTCAAAGCTGCTAAGAAAAAGGGCCATCCAGCCAGTCCCAGCAGACCAACAAGGATCCGGAATCTACTCCAAGTTCTTTTTGGTACCAAAAAAGACAGGGGGCTGGAGACCTATTTTGGATCTCAGCAGGCTGAACAAGTCGATTCAAAGAACGAAGTTCCGGATGGTCACGCTACAGTCCATTCTACCCTTTCTGGGTCAGGACAACTGGATGTGCACTATAGACCTTCAGGATGCGTACTACCATATCAAGATGAACAGGTGCTCCAGAAGGTTTCTCCGCTTCCGGCTGGGAGCCAGTCGCTACCAATTCAGAGCCCTGCCCTTTGGCCTCACCACAGCCCCCAGGGTGTTTACCAAATGCATGGCAGTGGTTGCGGCTCACCTGAGATGACAAGGATTCCAGGTGTTTCCATATTTAGACGACTGGCTCCTTACTGCCACCACCAGGCACCAACTACTCCAATCCAGAGATTACACCGTACAAACGTGCAACGCGCCAGGCATCTCTCTAAATTTCGAAAAGTCTGCCTTGTCGTCTTGTCAGTCTATTACCTTCATAGGTGCCGTTTTAAACACGGTGGAGCTCTCAGCAAAACTGCCTACACAAAGAGTTTCAGACATTCGCAGCCATGTTCAGATTCTACTACAGGAGAGCAGGGTCCAAGCCAGATTTGTACTAAAAACACTTGGTCTCATGGCAGCAGCAATCACTTTACTCCCACTAGCTCGTTTTCATATGCGGATCCTGCAGTGGATGCTGTTTTCCCAGTGGTCCTTTCAGCAGCTCCCCATGTCACACAGCATTCTAATCACTCAGTCCTGCAAAAGACACCTCTCTTGGTGGATGTTCTCCCCTCAGGTACTCCAGGGCAGACCTGTTGTTCTTCCTCCTCCTGTTGCCACTGTGACAAAGGATGCCTCCCTAATCGGGGGGGGGGGCATTTTCAGGGCAGGACAGTCCAGGGCACTTGGCAACCCTTCGAATGCCACCTGCACATAAATGTCTTGGAAATGAGAGCGGTATTTTTAGCGTTGCAGGCCCTTCAGGACACTCTACACTCCGGGACTGTTGCGGTTCAGACAGACAATATGTCTGTAGTGTGGTACATCAACAAGCAGTGCGGAACCAGGTCCTACCCCCTATGTCGAGAAGCACTCAGACTTTGGCAGTGGGCGATCTCTTCTCAACGGTTTCTGATAGCAACGCATATTCCCGGAAAGTCCAACGTCATAGCGGACAGACTGAGCAGGGCCATTCTCATGCCCTACGAGTGGTCTCTCGACCAGCTAGTAGCGGAAAAAATATTCAGAAGGTGGGGTCAGCCTTGCTGCGACCTTTTCACAACCCCTCAAAACAGCAAGTGTCAAAACTTCTTCACCCTCTTACCTCTCCCAGGTCTCCCCCCCCAGAGACGCTCTAGTCCACAATTGGCCCCGGGGTCTTCTGTATGCCTTTCCCCCCTTTCCCTTAATTACTCAGTCCAGAAAGCAACTGTCTTGAGATCCAGAATGATCCTCTTTGCCCCTTAGTGGCCTTGACAAATTTGGTTTCCGTTCCTGCTACGTCATCTATTGGAACAGCCCTGGCATCTGGACGCAGTGCCAGATCTTCTGACCCGTCAATCGGGCGGGCTGCATCAATCCCTTCGATCTCTCAACCTCATAGCTTGGTTGCTCCACTTCCAACCCTAGCCAGGCTTCCTTTAATCTCTCAGTCAGTTCATGACATTATCCTCGCTTCTCACAAGTCTACTACTAGAAAGACTTGTGCTAGCAAATGGAAGCGTTTCTCTGTTTGGGCAGGGCAAAAACAAGTGGACCCCTTTACAGCTCCTGTCCAAACAGTTCTTGAGTTTTTGGCGGAACTTTTTCAAATTACCTCTTCCGCAGCCACCATCAGAGTCCAACTGGCAGCTATTGCAAATTTCCATGTTGGCTTGTCAGAGACTAGCATTATGTCCCACAAGCTTTGCAAAGCCTTTCTAAAAGGAACTCTCTTACTTAGGCCCCCGGTTAGAGATCCTCCCCCACCGTGGGACCTATACTTGGTACTGTCGTCCTTAATTCTCCCTCCTTTTGAGCCAGCGGCTTCCTGTTCGTTAAAATTGCTCTCGTGGAAAACACTCTTCTTAGTAGCTATCACCTCAGCAAGAAGGGTGTTGGAACTTCAAGCACTTTGTGTTCGCCCTCCTTACCTTGTTTTTCACAAAGATATAGTCTCACTTAGAACTAATCCTTCATTTTTACCCAAAGTACTCTGAGAAAAATCTGAATCAGACCATCGATCTTCCTGTCTTCTTCCCAAATTATACCGATAAAGCTGAATGAAAGTTACATTGTTTGGATGTTCGTCAATTACGTTTCTACCTGGATAAAGCTAAGCAGATGAGGAAATCAGACCAGCTCTTCCTATCTTACACGGAAGGGAAGCAAGGCCTCCCAGTTTCCAAAGTAACCTTGTCCAGATGGTTGACTTCTCTTTTATGTTAATTTATCAATTGAGGCATAAGGAGTTCCTTACTAAGCCTAGAGCTCATTCAGCCAGAGCACTAGCTTCTTCAGAAGCTTTTCAGGCAAGGTTGCCAATGGATTCCATTAGTGCAGCGGCCACATGGGCCTCTCCTCCATATCTTCATTTCTCATTACAAACTGGACATGGCCTCCAGAAGTCGGGCTGATTTTGGTTCCATCGTACTCAAGAGTCTGTTCCATTGAGCCACCCAGGACTAAGGTGCTAAGGACGCTGTCCCATTCAGCAAGAATGAAGGCGAGATTGACAACTTTACATTGAGAAGTTATGTACTTACCATAACGTTCCATGTTAGTTGTCTTCTCACCTTCTTTCTTGCGTCCCACCCTCCATCCCCCTAGCATTGTGGTGGGACATGTACGTCCATAGTGTTAGCTATCAAACAAGATCTGGGTATATGACACCTGGCATTATGGGACATAGTATAGCCTCGAGCCGGTGAAAAATAGCTCTTGAGCTTTAGTAATAGGCTGAGTCGGAGCCGAGGTTCGGCTCCGAACCCATCCAGCAAGAAAGAAGGCAGGAAGAAGACAACTAACATGGAACGTTATGGTAAGTACATAACTTCTCATTCTAGTACGTTCTTGCACAACTGTACTTTCACAGTAAACTCAGTTTTACTTACAGAGAATCAATACCCTTAGAAAGGAAATTCAGTTAATCTGATGTTCTTTTCATTTACTGTTGGTTTTGGATCCAATCCTGGGATCCATCTCTGCTTCATACACTAGATTTCCAATCCAGCTCTTTCTTCTCCCTCTACCCATAATAATTTATTCCATCCCCATTGCCTCAGATCTTCTTTGCAGCCTTCATGGTTAGGCAAAGGTTCTGCTCAAGCATTGTAAGCACATTTTCTTCTGATTGTTTGTTGTTAAAAGTGGGGATAGCCTTTCTTAACCTTAGCTAGTTTTTCCTTGCATCCTTTGGCTTAGTGATTGCTGGCATTATGGATTTCTTTGGTCTTTCTTTGACTTTTTTACCAAGTTTATTAGTAACATTTGTAACGTTGTTGATACAATGATGATTAAAAAAAAAAATATATATATATATATATATATATATATATATATATATATCATATAGATCTATACCTTTCCTGTAACTAGTGTAGTCCAGATTCAGATTTGCTGTATCCAGGACTGTATGTAAGCTTCTGAGCCCCCCCCTCCTCAAGCTTTTTGTGTTGGAGGGAAGCCTTCTAGCTTATCAGTGGGAGTGGTAAGCACTAGGTAACTTATCTACTACATAAGGAGTGGTTTTGGCCCAGAAATTGTAGTTTTTGGCCGTTTGGGCAGTTTTTCCCTCTCTCTCAACTTTCTGATTTAAAAGCCCACATTTGCACTTGTTTTCCCCCCTTTCCTGTAACTTTAGTCCAGATACAGATTCTTAGTTTTAGCACTTGAATTTGCTTATTCGTGATCAGCACTTGTTCAGAACTTGTAAGCATTAAATAACCTGCTAATTACTACAGCACTCAACCTTCCTCATTACCTAGACGAAAACAGTTTTGGTACTTACTTTCCTCAATTGCTTAGAGAAAAACAGCTCTTGTACTCACTTACCTCACTTATTTGGAGGAAAATATTTTTTTATTCAGGCATGTCCAAGGGTCAGCTCCCAGTGTTCTCTCCTGTCTATTTGATTAATCTGAGCATCTTGGGGCAGTGTAGAAATTGCCTCATGTACACAGACAACCCTCTCCTCCTACCACCCAGCACTACAACCTGTGAGAGATGCACTTATCTAGCCAAACTGGAGGTAAAGCTCTCTCCAATCAAGACTGAACTTCACAGTCAAGAGGAGAAGGTAAACACTTGCACCGCACCACACTCATCACATAGTCTCACTAAATGTACACCACCAAAATCCACACACAGAAACACAAAAACATTTGCGGAGGCTCTCAATAGTAATCTGCTCAGGCAACAGAGACCTCCACAGCAGAAATGCAAGCAATCTCCATCCCCCCAACACAACCCAAATGAGACACAGCCCCGCAGACTGTGCGCCACTCAACCACAGCCAATAAGGCAAAACAACGTACCCAGCGCACTAGTCATAGGTGACTCTATAGTTAGGTACACTGATGTCCCACTCCCCAGGCTAAACAAGGAGAAGGTTACTGTCAGCTGTCTGTCTGGTGCCAGGATTCGCCACATAACCCACGCACTCAGGTCTTTCCACAACAAGTACAAATATGACTGTCATTGTCCATGTTGGTGTAAACGACCTGAGACATACCTCCCTGGACTACATGAAGAGAGACATGGAAGAGCTCTCTGATCTTGTAGCCCAGGCAGGTATGACCCTAGCCCTGAGTAGCATTCTGCCATCACACAGAATGATGCCGCAGTACAAGGACAAAATGATTGACTTCAACAATTTAAGCTTCTGGTGCCATTCTAAAGGGCTCCAGTATCTGTCTGCCTGGGATGACATGGTTGACAGACCACAATGCTTTGCCAGAGATGGCCTGCACCTGTCACCCCTGGGATTCCGGATACTGGCTAAGGTTCTTGCCACCCCTATAGTGCCTTTTTTAGGCAAGGTTCAAATGACAAATTCACCACCGTAACAGGAACAGGCAAGCAAGAACTGAGGGTGATGCTACTCAGTGCTAGAAGTCTAAATCTCAAAATGCACTCACTCGAGGCACTCTTTAAAATGGAGAACATCGATATCTATGCAGTGACTGAGACCTGGTTCAAGGCTCCAGAGAGCACCCCTGCACTACCAGGCTATAAATCATACCACACTTTTCGGCCTTGTAACCTGGACCGGAACAGCAAAGGCGGAGGTGTCCATATTCATTAAGGATATCCACACTTCCAGGCTAGTTGCTCAGCATAATGCAGCAGAAGTTATCCAAGTGCAACTAACTCTGGGCAAAACTGCAATCCAAATTGTAGCTTCCTACAGATCACCCACCATGCCCCAGGATTCCCACTCCTCTTTTCTTGATGTACTGGAAAATATTAGGGTTCAACCAAACACCCTAATAATGGGCGATTTCAACTACCCTACCATTAACTACTCGTGTACCAACTCCTTCGCTCAACATTTTCTGGAATTCATAACCTCCAGTGCCCTGGATCAACTTATCCACACCCAGTATCCTAGATCTAGTCATTACCAACATGAGTGACCGGTGTTCCACACCTGAAGTCAACACCTCATTGGTCCAATCCGACCGTAAGCTAATTACCCTAGATATCCACATCCTGCCCCCACCACCCATTAAGGAAACCATGGTAGAAAATTTCTACAAAGCCAACTTCATGCTTAAGACAGACGTGGTGAACTTCATGACACCCATGCAGATGGGACAATACAGTTACGACTACTAAATCCTACACAGTTGCACTTAATAAGCACTTACATGAGTGCATGGATCATGCTATCCCTAACAGAACCAAGACGCTATCCTTCAAAAAAAGGAAGTTAATCTGGTGGTCCCCTGCCATAAACAAACTGTACAACAGAAGGAAGAAGCTGTTGCAAAAGAGAGTAAAATCCCATGAATGGAGGAGCTCCCTGGTCAGCCTGATGAAATCCTCCAAAGCTAGTTACGAATACAAAATCGCCATTGATTCTAAAGACAACCACAAAGCATTCTATAGCTATGTCAAGAATCTCGATGGCAACACTCAGATCTGCTCTGAGTTACAGCACAATGGCACTAAATACACAGACCCAACTGATATTGCCAACATCCTGGCAGATAGGTTCAGTGCTAAGTTTACCCCCCTCTCACCCCCTAAAGAGCCCATCTCTATACCGGAAGAATGCAAAGTTCCTTTAATCATGGCTGCACAGGTAAAAACCACACTCTTCAAAGCCAAGAACACAGCATCCATGGGACCAGACAACATCCCAGGCTGCGTTCTACACGAACTACAGAACAAACTGGCACCCCACCTAAGTACCATGTTCAATCTTAGCTTCATCTCAGGCTTTGTGCCTGCTGAATGGCGCACAGTGACTGTTATCCCACTTCACAAGGGGGGAGCCACCACTGACCCCGGGAACTACCACCCCCTTAGCCTGACGAGCCTGGAATGCAAGGCCATGGGACGTATCATCATGGAACGTATAAACAAAGACTGGTAATCTCCAAACTCTGGACCCCACCCAGTTCGGGTTTGTAAAAGGCAGATCATGTCTCCTAAACTTGATAGACTTTTTTGAAGCAGTGACCAAAGCTGTAGACAAGGGTAAGGTGGTTCACACAGCCTATTTAGATCTTGCCAAGGCTTTCAACACCATCCCTCACTCTGGAATTATAGATAAACTCACTAAACTAGGTATAAATCCCTATGTCACAAGATGAGTTGTCAACTGGCTCACTGGCGGAACCCACACTGAAAGTAACAGACTCCAAATCCGACTTCAGACAAGTGGAGTACCACAGGGTTCATTCCTGGTCCTCTCCTGTTTGGTATCTACTTCTCTGAAGTACAGGCTAACACAGAAGGGCTTTGGCTAATGAAGTTTGCAGATGACTGCAAACTAGGAGCCATAATTGAAACTCCTAACGATGTGGACATCCTACAAAAGGGCCTCACTGAGACAGATGCCTGATGTCAAAGCCATGGCCTCAAGCTCAATGCCAAAAAGTGCATTGTCATCCCCTTTGGTTTAAACTCTGTACCCATGAACTACAACATAGGCGGTAATATACTTAACACCGAAAGTGTGATAAGAGACCTTGGGACACAGGTGGACAGTAGTCTCTCCTTTAATCACATCACCACAGTAGTCAGGAAATCATTCTACATGGCACACCTCATCACAAAAGGTTTCTCATCCAGAAAAAGAAGTTATTGTTCCCCTCTACTCATCGCTCATTAGACTCATTATAGAGTACAGCGCCTCTTTTGGTATGTACCTCACAAGACCTCTACAACTGGAAAGGCCGCAGAAATACCTCACAAAGAGGATTACCGGCCTCAAACAGATGCCCTACGCAGACAGTCTCAATAAACTCCAGCTTTACTCCGTTGCATATCGCCTACTCGGAGGTGATCTCTGCCTAGCATACAAAGCTATGTCAAACCCAGAGCTGTTGGACATGCTCCACTTAAAGAAATCCCAATCCCTCCGATCTACATGCTCTAGGGACCTTAACCTTGTCACCATAATAAACAGAACACGCTGGAGGGATTGATTCCTGTCCCACAGACTTCCCATAGTCTGGAATAAACTACCTATCTATATCAAACAAAGCTCCTCATTAGCACTCCAAGAAAAATCTTGTTGATTGGATGGGAAATAGGAAATTCACCCCAGGGATCACTTGTGTGGCTCTGCTCGACAGTGGCACAGGAAAATAATTTTCTTGGATGGCAAAAGCCAGGGTACCATTTTGGCTGGGCTTGTATAGGCCCCAGGGCCGATAGCCTAGTACCCACCTATGAAACCTATACCTTCATTTACCTACCTATGAAACCTATACCTTCATTTACCTGTCAGGTATTTCTTAAAATACCATAGTTGGTATTTTCTTTCTTCCTTCTTTCCCTTTCTAGGCTGTTTGTTCGAATAATTAGTTTCTTTTTTCCTGGTAATTCCATTCTAACTGCTATCCTCTCATTAACAAAAAAAAAAAAAAAAATGGTGGTTGTACTTAGTTCAGTAGTTCTTCTTTTAATTTTGTCCGAAACCAACTTGGTTTAAATGCACTTCTTCATGACATAAGATCCCAAATTCTGATCCCCATAAAAAATGCGTTTATTGCCTGGGACCAGACTATCTTAACACAGCCTGTTTAGTACGCTGTACATTTAATCTGAGAGCACTGGCTGAGAGGCATAATAAGTTCATCCTTAAAGGTTTACTTCCTGCTTCTTCTGAGTCTCAAACCCCATCACAAACTTCTAAGTCTGTTTCTAGGAACAGGTCTCCGAAGTCTCCCAGGGCTTCCTTGGAGTTGATTGAAAAGACTGGAAAATTATTGGATCTGATCTCCTCTGATCCTGAATCTCTTGGCCTTCCCTCGGATCCAAAGTCCTCCTTGGATCCAAAAGGCTTGGCTCCTGTAGTTGTATCTCCCTTGCCTTCTACTACTACTTTGGATCCTAAGCGTTTGGATCTGAGATCCAGTACATATCACACAAGCCGTACTCCAGAGTACACAGACAAACCTATTTCCCCTTCTGTGCCCAGTCAGTTATTCCAAACTCAGAAGAAACACTCTTGATCACCTTCCTCAGCATCTTCTGGATCTTCCAGAAGGCTGTCCAAGGCGGATGTGGATAGGATGATGCACAAGTTCCTCAGAGCTCAACTCCGGATTGGGTTTGGCCAGCTCTGTCCCCTACTTGATCTGTGAATGTGCCTACAAGGTCCATTGTTTTTCTGTCTCCGATCCAACCTGTGGTTTGAGTCCCTGGATCTGAGATCTCCGAGAGTTTCGGCATTAGATCCACTCAAATTTTCTTGACCGACTCTGCTCCAGTACTCTGATTGGAGTGAGTCTCAGAGCCGATGAGTTGGGTTAAGCTCTGTTATCTGATCCCGTCCCTTCATGTCAGAGCTTTCAGCCCTGAATGGTTCGGATTCTGGGGTGGCCCTGACTTGACTTCTTAGGAAACTTTGGCTCTGGGGTGGGTGGAAAGAGTTTTCCCCAGTCATCCTGCTTTTAAGGTTTTAGAAAGGGTGGCTAATCTCTGTTGTCTCATATCTCTGATCCTGTCCCTTGTCCCTCATTGGCTAAAAGCTCTTGAGTCCATCAGACGTATTCCACAGGGACAGCTAGATGTCCTGTTCTCATGTTGTAGTATTCATACTGGTGGATCCTCCACCTCAGGCGACCCAAACATCAGCTCCTATGCAAAAGCTTATGCCTGGTTGCTGCTAGTGGGTGGGACGTCACAAGCATGGCCATAAACCAGGGATCTTAAATGTGATGTCTGCACGGACAAATCTCAGAACTTTTCTGCTACATTCGAACGTGAGATTGATCGCGTTGCTCCTCTTCAAGATGTCTAAAGTTAAGTACCCCACTGGGGAATTCTTATTTTCACTTGAGTTTAGGTTGTTGCCTGTTCTTAGCCATTGTCCGCTAAGAAGGGAACTGTAGATACGGGTGTCTAATTCCGCACAAAGACTCCCATGAACTGTGCTTGTTCTGTTTAGCCCAGGTACACGATCATACTTCCTGTACCATCTGCCAGTTGTTTGTTCCCAAAACTCTCAGAAGCTGTTTGTCTGCCCTCAATTTATACCTTTAGAACCAGAGACTAAAGAAATTAGCACTAAGACTGGATCCAGAGTTGGCTGTAATAGCAGAACCGCCAAGAAAGGTTAAAGTTTCAGGGCCTACCTCTTCTGCCACTCATCATCGGACGCCCCGCCAACCACCGATTTTAGAGGTTGAGGGACGTCTGCGAGAACTGGCTATTTCAGCAATTACCCTTGAGGAAGCTGCTTCTGAAATACCAGTAGGCACTTCCACGAAGGTTATCCCAACATCGGCTATTGCTGAAGTCAAGGGGGAACCAAGCTCCAGTGGACGACCTTCTGTAATCCAGGATTCTGACTCCTCTTCCTTGGGCCACATCCCTGAATCTAGGCAGTCAGTTTTTATTAAATCAGCTCCTTTGAAAATGAGACAAAAGACTAAGGTTGTCTGCTCCTTCGGAGGAACAACCAGACTTGCAGTCTTTCAGTCTTTGCTGCAGGCCTTCATGGCCCTTAAGACTCCACAGCTCCCGTATTGCCTGTACTAAGCCCCAGGCCTGCCTCAGCTACTGCTATCCTTTCTTCCCTCTCACAGGAGGAAGAAGCCTCCTCCTCCTGAGATGTCAGTTGCTTACTCATCCCAAATAACTTCCCCCTTGGACGACTGCTCTCAACATGAGTATTCCATTAAGGGAGACTCCCCTCCTGAGGACATTACATTTGGAGAGACTACTACAGAAATGAGGGAATATTTTAAATGGGATACAACCCAGATGGCAGAAATTCAAAAAAGGTATTTTGAGCTGCTACGGGTTGAATCCCCCCCCCCTTCAGCCATTCCATCATGCCTGGATGCATTTGCGTCTGTCTCAAAAAAGATCCGGTCTCTCAACCACCTCCTCCCAAGAGACCTGACCATTTCTATAAGGTTTCTGACAGCCACATATTTCTGGTAAAGCCCCCTTTCGTGGACTCTGATTTGATAGCAGTTGTTTCAGACAAGCAGTCAAGACTTATTCCTTCCTCATCACTCCTGCCTTGTGACAAAGATAGCAAGGTAGTGGACAGGCTGGGTAAGAAGATATATATACCTCTTCTATTCTAGTATTTAGGGCAGTTAACTACCAGACCCATATGGTGAAATATGCCCTAGATCTGGTATCACAGGCGTCATCCCTACTGTCCTTCTTACCTGACTCCCTTAACAAGACACAAATAGCATCTAAGCTGTCCCTGGCATCTCAGGTTGCCAGACATTCTATAAAATGCAGCTATGATACAGCAGAGGCCTCTGCTAGGTCTGCATCATCTGCTTCTGTGCTGCGCATATACTCATGGCTTAGGCTCCAGCCACTGCCTGAAGACTTTAAATCAAAAATTTTGGATGCACCACTGGATCATAAACTCCTGTTTGGAAAGCAGGCTGCAGACCTCTTTTAAAACCTGCAGGAGAAGATTAAAGAACTCTCAAGTTCTGAAACACCTAGTAGTCTCCCCAGTACCAGAGTTTTACAGAAATTGCCCTGCAAAGACCTCCTTTGTCAGAAGAGCCCCTGCTGCAGCCACTTCATCCTCCAGGCATAGGAAAGGGCCCAGGAAACAATCCTCCTCTAGGACAGCATCTTCTCAGCCCACCAGAAGGCAGCCCTTAAAGGACAGAAATAATAATGTGCGACTGCCTCAGCCACCTTCCCCTCTCATCCCACCTCTCTCACTGTTTGCCGCTCTGGAAAGAAGCAACCTGAGACCACTGGGTCCTGGCAGTAGTGGTAAAAGGATATTTCCTGTCTTGGCAGGAAAATCCCACTGTACAGGGCATCCCCCCCAAGAATTAACTTCACTTAATTCCTCAGATTATCCAAGACCTTCTTTTTCTGTCTAGGGGGACCATAGAACCTGTTCCCCAGGCCAAGAAGGAAAAGGATTTTACTCCAGGCTATTTCTGGTACCAAAGTAGGACTGCCCTTGGAGACGCATTCTAAATCTATCCTTCCTAAGCCTCTTTCTAAAAGGCACGTCCTTCAGAATGCTATCCCTTCAAAACCTTCTTCCAGTATTGCCACCCAAGGCTTTCATGGCCACTTTGGACTTGAAAGAGGCTTACCTCCACATTCCTGTCCACCCAAACCACAGGAAACAGCTATGTTTTGCTGGACCCTGTTAACACTTTCAATTTACTACCTTGCCCTTTGGTATATCTATTGCACCAAGAGTCATCACAAAGTGCATAGCCCCAGCAGTAGCCTACAGTAGGACCAAGTGCATTCAGATCTACCCCTACCTAGACAACATCCTCATCCTTGCAGAAGGGGAAGGCAAACTCAGAAATCATCTGCTCTTCTCCATGTCACTGCTCCAGAGGTTGGGATTCACATTCAACTTTGCAGAATCATCTCTTCCCTCCAGCACAGGACAAAACCTTTTGGGGATGCAGGATAAGGACTGACCTGATGAAGGCTTTCCTCCCTGATCAAACCACTTCCAGGACCTTCTCCGGGTCAACCACTTGTCAGCTAGACTATTCATGCACCTTCTAGACCTTATGGCAGCCACTATTCCTATGCTGCCACTAGCTAGGATGCACATTAAGTTAGTGGTACCCGAAGAATGTGTGGTCACAACACAGCCACCCACTTGACTGTTAGATACCCCTTTTCCCATGTTTGAAAACAGAATTGAAGTGGTGGATTCAGCAGGTACAACAAAACCCAGGCCTTATCCCTACAACCCACCATGCTGACTCAACTAATGCACACACATGCCTCAGATTTGGGCTGAGGAGCAACCATGAACGGTCTCATGGTGCAAGCCCTATGGGAGCCATCCCTCCAGAGAAAGTTTATCAATCTAAGGGAGATAACTGCAGTCCACCTAGCCCTGCAGGCCTTTCTCCCTCTCATGCAACCAGGCCCCTTACACATCTTCAATCTTCACAGACACCACCACTGTAATATGGTACTTAAACAAACAGGGGGAATCTGGTCTTATCTGCTCTGTAGGCTAGCAATGCAAGCTTGGGAATTAGCCTCTCGGAGCAACATATCACTTCATAAAACTTATGAACATATCACAACATAAAACTTCCATCTACAAAATGGGAAACACTAGCTCAGTGTGGTTAAAATATTTTTACTTTTGGAATAATTTTAATGAGTTAATCAATTTCATTTATATTTACCATGGACATCCATAAAAAAATTTCTAACACTGAATGTGTGACAGACTTTGTGACCTTTTTAAGACCCCAAATGAAGAAGGTTCCTCGTAATGAGGTACATTTGCGAGGTATGCCCAGGAGAGAGCATGATGAAATTGGACTGGATGTCGGTCCTCCTTTACCAGAAATCCTAGTAGCCAGTTCTATTACAGAATTGATCTAGCATAGCAGCTTTATTTCAGAATCTCTTATCATAGTACCTTTGAGGCTTTTACTTGAACTGGTGATGTTCTTCGTGTTTCACTGTTGCAGTCATCACATTTGGGTTATCCCTGCCAGGGTAGCCCTCGGCAGGCCCGAATACCAGAAACTTAATATTTCTACGTCGGTTGCTGTCGCTTGAGGACTGATGTCAGGTTGGCCGTAGTATAAAGTAAGGCAGCCAACACCATTACATTAGTCTTTCTTGCCATGGACCCCGTAGCAGAAGCAGTTCGCACGAGTGCCGGTCAGTCGCTACCTGTGTTTTCATCTATCTAATTGAAGTTGAAGTCTTCTAAAGCTAAATACCCCATTGGGGATCCTTTGTTCTTGCACTATCCGATGTCAGAAAAAGTTAATTGTCTCACCTGTGGAAAGCAAATACCACACAGAGACTTCCACTCTTACTGCATCATTTGTTTACGGCCAGACCACGATGTCCCCCGTTGTCACTTCTGTGCTTTGTTCAGTGCCAGAAGTATCCATTGTCGGGCCCTTATTGTACCCAGATATTTTCACTTATAGTCCCTGAATTCCGATATAGTTTCATAAGCCATCCAACAGCAGATTGTCCGAAAAAACGTTAAGATAGACACAAACTGCACAGGTCCAAACCTACCGGCGACACTTCTAAGTTAATCAGTTCTCGGTACTCAGTGAAGTGCTTTTGCAGCCTCTGATGCCCGCTTCTTTTGATTCGCAGACCGCTACCTAGACCCTTTTGGAGTCTGGTACGCCACAAAACTTTTCAACTAAGAATCATGCGGTAGTCTTTAACTTGGATGGGATCAGAGCCGTTGAGCAGGCACCAGCCTCCGAGGAAGTCCCTCCCACTACCAAATCTTGAAACAAACCGACGTCTTCTTTCACGACTGCCGTTCTTTCAAAACCGACCGAGTTTCTTAGGCCCAGGGTACGAACCACACCCAAGAAACTGACTACCCACACTCTTGCGCCTGCTACCTTAACTCAGTCTCAAATGCTTAAAATGGCGGAAGACCTTATGCTGATTGGGGAAGCCACGCTACCCTTTGCAAAAGGAAGAGATCTGTTCCCTGTAGTTATATCTGAACAGGAGTCAGATGACTCATGCATCTGAACATTAATATGTGCAACCCCTCTCCACTTATGAGGATTCTGATGCAGTGGATTCCATCCTTCAGCCTCTCTCCCAGAAGTGTTTTCCTTCGTGGAAACCCTGCATACTTTTAGGGAGCATTTCCAATGGGAGAGTCAGGACTACCCCCAGTCTTAAAAAGAGGCTCAGGGAATTCCTTGATCTTCCACAACACAGACCCTAGGCAATCCCCCCAGTCCTGGATGATGTGGAGGATGTTTTCCTCGAATCCAGCTCGACTCCTGACGCCCTTCTTCCAGCTCCAAGAAAACCAGGCGGGTACTACAGAGTCCTTGACTCACACAAATATCTTTTTAAACATACTACAGCTGCCACTCAGGTCATTTCTCAAGGGCCAAAAGGGATTAAAGCAACCCCTGCTAAGAATCCCACCCCCTCAGACAGGGATTCCTGAGCATTGGACAGATGGTGTAAAAAGTATACACCTCAGCTACTGTTGCTCTCGGGGCATTAAATTGTCAGTTCCATATGCTGAAATTTCAGCAACATACCTTGGAACTCCTTTAACAAAAAATGTCTTCCTTTCCTGCTTGGGCAGAATCTAAAGATTTACAAGAGTTCATGCATTCTGCAAGTCAAGTAACTAAACACACCTTGCACTATGGTTTTGATGCCCTAGAAGCTTCTAGCAAGGCAGCAGTCACCGGATCTGTCATTAGAAGGCATGCATGGCTCAAGGAACAGCCCCTGACAGACCATGTCAAATCTTAATTGTTGGATGGTCCTTGCACAAAGATAACTTATTTGGCACTAAGGCAGAAGAGGTCTTAAAAAAAGATGGAAGAAAAAGCAAAATCTATGGAAACAGTTAAGGATTTGTTTCAGGTCTAGCCCCCTAGGTTTAGCAGGCATTATCCATTCAAACACTGGTCCTTTCCTACTCCATTAAACCGGCCCAGCCTAGGCTCCATGGCCACATTCCCCCCCAGACAGCAGCCACAGGGAATGCAGAGATGTAAGTAGTGGACTACCTCCACTTCAAAGTCAGGGAGTTCTAAGCCACCCCCTTATGGCAAGAACTCACAATGACTCACCACCTCCACCGCCTTCCTCTGCCCACCTTCATTTACCCCTAGGAGGAAAAAACTCCATCTTATGATGTTAATCATCTTCCCATTCATCACTGATGGGTTCGGTTCCGAGCCTTCGGAACCTAGTCGGCCTAATACAAAGCTCGCGTACACCAAAAATTCTCGTGCTAAGCTGCTACCCACAGTGCCCTTCTCTCCCACTTACCCCAGATCTCGTTTGTTGTGCAGCTGTATAGCACCGTTTCACTGAGCTCTCCAGCTGTCATATTTTTATAAAATTTGCTGTTGGCATTGCAGGCACTACATCCGCTCCTTCCATTGGGAACGATTGCAATCCATTCAGACACTGTCAGTAGTCTGGTACATAAGCAAACTTTAGGAGGGACCAAATCTTACCCCCTGTGTCGAGAGGCCATGAGAATTTGGCACTGGGCGATAGCTTCCAACCGTTTTCTTAAATCAACGCATATCCTGGGGAGCTCGGTGATTGCAGGCAGGTTGAGCAGATGCATCCAACTTCAACAAGAGTGGTGTCTCAATCCGAACATGACAGTAGAAATCTTCAGCAAATGGGACAGCCTTGCTACGATCTTTTTGCTTCCCCTTCAGACAACAAATGCAGCAGCTTCTTTGCCCTTCTTCCCCCAGGCGGGGAGTCACCGAAAGACACTTTGACTCAAGATTGGCATACGGGTATCCTCTATGCTTATCCTCAGTTCCCTTGACACCCCTATTTTTAAAGAAAGCAATTCGGTTGTGATGCAAGGTGATCCTCATTGCCCCATTCTGGCTTCGAGAAGTGTGGTTCCGCTTTCTCCGGCCTCACCTATTACAACCTCCATGGATCATGGACACTCATCAGGACCTAACCTCTCTCCCCCAAGGGTTGATTTTTCCAAATCTGTCCACTCAAGCTGACAGCTTGGTTTCCCCACTTCTGTTAGTCGCCAGCAGGAAACCCTCTCTTCACCTGTTTTTGTGTTTTTATTCTGGCCTCCCATAAATCATCCACCAGAAAACTCTACAGAGATAAGTGGAAAAGGTTCACGCTCTGGTCTAAAGAACAGATGCAAGACCCCTTCTCAGCTCCTGCATTTGTTATACTTAAATACCTTTCTGAGTTGTTTGACAATGGAGCCTCAACTTCTACTATTCGAGTTCACTTGGCAGCTATCTCCAGATTCCATAACGGTGTAGAAGGCATTCTTCTTATTTCCGCCCGCATTGGCAAGATCTTTCTCAAAGGAGTTTTCTTTAGCAGACCCCCAATCAGACAGCCTGTAGAGACATGGAATCTCTCTCTGGTATTACAATCTCTCTATTTACCCCCCTTTGAGCCTGCTGCAAAATGTGACCTTAAGTTTGTATCATGGAAATCTCCGTTTTTGGTGGCGGTCACATCAGCTAGACTGATAGAAATTACAAGCCTTATGTATCGAGTCCGTATTCTGTCTTTCATAAAGGCAGAGTATCTCTTCGGACTAATCCATCTTTTCTCCCCAGAGTGATTTCTCTGTTTACCAGTCCATTGAGCTCCCAGTGTTTTTCCCAGATTATTCCAATAAAGGAGAATGCTGTCTACACTCATTTTATGTACATAGACAATTACGTTTTTACTTGGACAGGACTAAATCTTTCCACAAGTTGGATCAACTTTTCATCTCCTTCTCTGGACCAAAAATGGGATGTGCCATATCAAAAGTCACTTTATCAAAATGGCACAGAGATTGTATTACTTTTTCATACTCAAAGGCAAATGAACATAAACCTGTTAATATCAAAGCTCATTCAACGACAGCCATTGCAACTTCTGTTGCTTTTCACTCCAGAGCTTCTATGGATGACATTTGCGCAGCAGCCATTTGGGGTAAACCACATACTTTCATCAAACATTACAAATTGGACATGGTCTCCAGGGGAAGAGTGGCCTTCGGCTCAATGGTTCTCAGGAATGTTCTTCCATGAGGGCCACCCAGGTTTTCAAATAGCTTGGAATTCTGTCCAATCAGTGATGAATGGGAAGAAGATTAACATCAGATAAAGAAGTTATGTCTTACCATAACGTTCTGTCTGTTTTGTTGATCTTCTATTCATCACATCCCACACTCCTTCCCCCACCAAAGCTCCTGGTGGATCTTATGGGTCCTTGTGGTGTTTCAGGGTTTCTGCGCAGAGATGGCTTCTGCTGTTTCTTCTATATGTTGCATGCAAACTCGATCTGAGGTAACTGGGAGAAGGGCATTTTGGGTAGCAGCTTAACTCGAGAGATTTTGGTGTATGCGAGCTTGGTATTAGGCCGATTCGGTTCCGAGGGCTTGGAACCAAACCCATCAGTGATAAATGGAAGATGATCAACAACACAGACGGAATGTTATAATAAGACAACTTCTTTTTTCACTCAAGCACCTGGGCCACCATTACCAAGGGCCACTGGGTTCAGAACGTTGTGTCTCAGGGATACAAATTTTCCTTCCACACACTTCCAACCCCAAAAATGTACCCAGATCTAAATCCAGATCAGTGGGCAGAGGTTCAAAAGCATATCCTTTCCCTGCTCTCTATGAGGGCAATAGAGCACGTTCCTGCAGAACAGATAGGTGAAGGTTTCTACTCCAGACTATTTCTGGTACCTAGAAAAGAGGGGCACCTGGCTCCCCATCCTCGATCTAGCCATTCTCAACACCTTCCTGGTGATCCCAGAATTCAGAATGCTCACCCTCAAGCAGCTGCTACCCATTGTCTACAAGGACGCTTGGCTAGCCACCCTAGATCTAAAAGAGGCTTACCGCCACGTTCCTGTTGGGGAATCATGCAAGAAATATCTCCGTTTCAGGGCAGGATCTCAACACCTTCAGTTCTCTTCGCTTCCCTTTGGCTTATCTACTGCTCCCAGAGTTTTCACAAAATCTCTGCCTCTGGCCATTGCTTTTCGCAGACAAAGAAATATTCAGATTTACCCATACTTGGTAGACTGCCTTATTTAGGCAGACAGCCAGGAAAAGCTACTCAAGCACCCGGCCTTTGTAAAGACCCTCCTAACCTTTATAGGGTACACAACGAAAAGAAATCTGAGTAGGTGCCTACCCAAAGTATAATCTTTTTGGGAGCAAGTTTGAACACAGCATCCCAGATGGCATACCTTACACCAGAGAAACAAATTTTCCTGACAACCTATTTCTTTCAACTAGCCACCCAGACCCCAGCTATAACTGCAAGGAAGGTCTTGCAAGCACTGGGGTCCTTGGCATCTTGCATATACTACTCATTCCATATGCCAGACTGCATATGAGGAAACTTCAATTGTACCTAAAAAGCATTTGGTGTCGACACTCTCAATACCTGGAAACTCTTCTACGTATAATTTCTTGCCTCAGAAAAGATTTTCTTTGGTGGGCAACAGCATGCTTCCTCAACAAGAGACTGCCTTTCTCCCCACCCCACCCCGCAACCCAGACCCTCACCACAGACGCATCAGACTATGCTTGGGGTGCACACCTAGACGGCAGGTGCATATAGAGGCATTGGAGCCCACAGCAAATCCCTCTGCACATCAGTCAAAAAGAGATGATAGCTGTGCAGCATGCCTTGATATCTTTCAAGCCCCTTCTCTCTCCATGGGCTCTCCTTATCAAAACGGACAACACCACTGTGATGTGGTACATCAACAAGCAGGGAAGGACTCACTCCTACCCTCTATGCAGACCGGCCATGACCCTTTGGCACACAACCTCTGCCATGCAACTACACCTGTTATCACAATTCTTACCAGGCTCTGTCAACTGTCTGGCAGAACAATTAAGCAGAAATCTTGTGGACCCACACAAGTGGCAACTCAACAGAAGTACCTTTACCCTAATAACTCAGAAATGGGGAACCCCGAAGGTTGACCTCTTTCCCTCCCACACCAGCCATCAGCCCAGCAAATTCTGCACCAGGGAGCATCACTGCATGGCTTTGAAAGTGGATGCTCTGTCCTTCCCCTGGGTCAATCTATCTGTCTGTGCTTTTCCTCACCTATCTGTCATCCCCAGGGTACTCCTCAAAATAAGGGAGGAAAAACCAAGGACCATTCTTATAGCTCCAGACTGGCCATGGCAGCACTGGTACCCCTTGTTGTGCAGTTTAAACAACGAACTATTCGTCTGTATATTTACACTTCTGAATATTTTGGTACTCTGTTCAATTATCCAGATGTCTTCACTAAGCCACCCGACTACCGACATTCCGAAAAAATGCAAAGATAAAGACAGACACAGGCCGCCTAGGTCCAAAGCTGCTGATGACGCTTTTCCTAAGCTAGTCACTAGATCTGAAGTAGGATATTCATTTGTCTGCAACCTGTGGGTTATGGATCTGATATCGGATCCGAACCGGCATGGTTTTCCAGCTATGGATCCAAGCTCTCAGCTCCTCCCCTCACCCATAATGCCCTGCTCTACCCTCATGACCTCAGATCTTGTTTGCCGCGCTGGTAACTGGATGTGGGTACATAGCTCTCAGCTAAGTGAACTTTTTCTTGTTTAAAAATAGAAAATCTTTTGATTCTTTGACTAATTTTGTGTGAAAGTAGTAGGTTTCCCTTTATTATAGACTGTTTTGAGTTTCTTTAAGTTAAACTAATAATTTTTATTCCCTCCCCTCGCTGTGCGTAGAGTGTGTGTGTAGGCCTGTGTGTTTTTTTCTTGTTTTTTAAGTTACTTCTGTAACTTTAGGTTCTTTTTTATATAGATTATGGCTGAACAGCCAAAATCTATCTTCTCTAAATGCACCGAGTGTGGCAACAAGCTGTCACCGGCTGATGGCCACACTCGGTGTGTTAGGTGCCTGGGGGTTGAACACCTCACATCTGGATGCTCCATTTGTGCAGGGTTCAACCCCAGGGCACTTAAGGAGCGGAGGTCCAAGCTTGTCTTGGCGGGCCTTTTGCCGCCTGACTCGGCTCCGGCCTCCGCTCCTTCGGGACTGCTGTGGCTACAGTTGTTCCCCTGTGGCACCCTCCTGCTCCTGGGACTCAAACTCCCGCTTCTGGAGAGGAGAGGGTTGCAGCTAGAAAGGACCGAGGGAGAAGCACCACAAGCGGGCGAGACCTCTGTTTCGGCCCGCCAGCCAAGCGGCTTCTCCCGGCTCCGTTGTCGGTCGGTCTCCTCCTTCGGCTCCGGTCCCTGAGTGCTTTTCACGGGTCCTGAGGAGGAGGAGACCCGATCTCCGTCGAGGCTATCGAGGAGGCATTCCAGGCCTACCTCGGTAGCCTCGTCGAATCTACCCATAGCCTTTCTGATGCTGATCTGGACGGATGATGAGAAGGTTCATCCAGGCCCAGATGCAGATGGGAGTGCTCTTGCCTCCCCCCTCCGGGGAGCTCAACACCCTTTTAAGCCTATTGCTCCTTCTCCACCCGCTATCCGGGTTGAGCAACTGGAGCCGAGCAGCCGGGCCGGGGAAGGTCGGCCGATAGTACTTGCGGACCCGACCCTGCCCTCAGTGCGTCGGACCCGATCTCGGAGCCTGGATCCGAGCCGGATCCGAGGGATCAGTGCTCCTTGGGCGCCGTCTGGGTCGGGCGCACTGTCCCTTTGGATCCGAGTGCTTGGCGGCTCCGATCCACTCTTCGGATCGAGGAGCGATTGTCGGATCCTTTGATCGAGGTCGGCTCCCTTCGCTTTTGATGTAGTGGAGAGGGCTCTGTTGAGGGTCTCCGGACCCCGGCACTTGCCGGCTCCGCCGCTCCCTCTGCACTGGGCCAGGCTTCCACCATCCGGCCCCTGGGACAGCCCGTTTCTGTGCCCCAAGTTGCTCCCATGGAGCAAATTGCTGCTGAGGACTCCTCTGACAGCCCCAGAGGAGGCCCTCGCAAGCATACGTCTAAGGAGGCACATTGACTCCCGAGTCTCTCACAGAAGACACGGACTTGGAGGAAGGGAAGGCTCCCCACGGTCACCCCGAGGATGTCTCCTTCGAGACATCATGGAAATACTCCGTATTAGGGGGTGGTCTGCCCCAAGTCTTCCTCGGACGAGTCCGTGTTCTTGGAGGCATTCAAGCGGGCCCGTCTACCTCTTGGGTGTCCCCCCTGCCGACCCCTGGTGGACCTTATTACCACCAGGGCGTGGAAGGAACCGGACACCGTGGAGCCAATTCCCAAAGACCGGATAGGATCCTTAGCCCGCCTCCGACAGGACCCATTGGAGTAAGGGGCCTCCGTAGATGCCATGTTGGCGCGGCCACAAAGAGGGAACTGGCTCAGGAGAGTCCCTCAGTCCACCCACCGAGCAAGGAGTCTCGGATGATGGACCGCTTGGGAAGCGGATGTTCAGTTCAGCGACCTTCTCGGTAAGGGCGCTGAACTATTTGGCATGTCATTCGGATGCAGCGAGATCTTATTAAGGAATACGCTGCATCCGCCCCTGAGGCCATTTCGGAGGAGGACAGAGTTGTGCACTCCACCAAAATGGCCACTGTTAGGTCACTCACAAATACTTCTATGCGGCTACTCTCCCATGCAGCGGCCGCTAGAGCTCGAGGACAGGACTGGTCACTAGGCGTCAGGCCTGGCTCCGTCACTGCATTTTCTGAGCCCTTCAAAGGCGTTTGCAACGCCCTTTGATGGTTCTGCTCTGTTTGGCAAGACCGTTCGCGAGGCGTTGACCCAGGCGAGAAGGGCGGAAGACGCTGTCTGCCGTCGAATCGCTTCTCTGCACCCCAGAGGCCCTATTCTAGGAACCAAAGGGTCAGAAGAAGATGTGGTTCGGAAGTCGCAGCAGTCCCAGCCTGCTCGGACAACCAGTCCTTCCGTGGCAGAGGAGGACAGGGAGGGCGCCGCCCTAGAGGCAGAGGGGCTCCCAGAAACTTGGGTCCAGGGAACCTTTCCTGAGCGGCCTCGCAGCAACCCTGAGGTTGCCCGACTGCTCTACTCTGGAGGCAGTCGGGGGCGTTCGGGCACCTAGCGGCATGGGAGTCCATAACATCGGACCGCTGGGTTCTCCAAATCATATCCAGGGATATCGCATTCCTTTCCTTCACCTTCCAAAGTTGAAGTCCTCCCAGGCGTTCCACCCGGTCAGCGGGAGGCCGCTTTGGCAGAAATTGGCCATCTGCTAAAGAAAAGAGCCATCAGCCCGTTCCCCAGACCAGATCGGATCAGGGTTCTACTCCAGATTCTTTTTAGTGCCAAAAAGGCGGGGAACTAAGACCAATCCTAGACCTCTCTCTCTTGAATCTGGCAGTCCCCAAAGAAAAATTCGAATGGTCACTCTACAATCTATTCTCCCCTTCTGGGAGAAAATCACTGGATGTGCTCGATAGATCTCAGGGCCAGTACTACCACATCCTGATGGACAGGCGCTCCAGGAGGTTTCTCCGCTTCGGCTGGGAGCCAGTCACTACCAGTTCGGGTCCTTCCCTTTGGTCTCACCACAGCCCCCAGGGTGTTTACCAAAGTACTAGCAGTGGTAGCGCCCACCTGAGGCTTCAGGGGTGCAGGTCTTTCCCTACCTGGACGACTGGCTCCTTACGCCCCAACAAGGCATCTACTTCTCTTGGCGAGACTCCTTTCTCCATCTTGCTCCATTTCTGGGCATCACAATAAATACAAAAGTCCAACCTGGCCCACACAGCTCTTAGATTTCATAGGGGCCAGACTAGACACAAAGAGTTCTGAGCCTTCCTCACTGCGGACAGGGTTCTAAATCTGCAGCTCCAGGTGCGGGCCATTCTCCATTCAAGTTCTGTTCCAGCGGAGTTGGTCCTGAGGGCTCTAGGGTCCATGGCGGCTATAGCACTTCTTCCTCTTGCCAGGCTCAATATGCATTCTACAGTGGGCGCTCTTAGTACAGTGGTCATACCTTGCTCTCCCCATGCATCATCCCATAGCGATCAGCAAGGCTTGCAAGCGGTCCCTCTTGTGGTGGCTCCACTCCCGGATCTCCACGAGTGCGCCCTTTGTGCTTCTCCCCTCTCGCCACGGTGACCACGGGCGCCTCCGCCTCGGGTGGGGGCACTTTTGGGCGGACAGTCCAAGGCACGTGGAGCGATTCAGAGACCTTACTGCATATCAATGTTCTAGAGATGAGAGCAGTGCTCTTAGCGTTGCTAGCACTTCAGGACTTTCTTCCCTTGGGAACAATTGCGATTCAATCGGACAATATGTCTGTTGTCTGGTACATCAACAAGCAAGGGGAACAAGGTCTTACCCTCTTTGTCGAGAGGCCATGAGAGTTTGGGAATGGGCAATCTCCACCAGCTTTCTCATAGCAACGCACATTCGGGTCGGTCCAACATCCTAGCGGACAAGCTCAGTCGCACCATTCTGACCCCTACGAGTGGTCTCTCAATTGTCAAGTAGCGGAGCATTTTCGCCGGTGGGGAACCCTTCATGCGATCTTTTGCTTCTCCCTCAAACACCAAGTGCGACAGTTTTTCGCTCTAATACCTCCTCCGGAGGTACCCCAAGGCAGCTCTGGTGCATGCTTGGCCACCCGGTCTTCTGTATGCCTATCCACCCTTGCCTCTAATGCTGCAAGTTCTTCAGAAAGCCTTTGGTGGGTTGCAGAATGATTCTCATTGCTCCATTCTGGCCTCGACAGATCTGGTTCCCCTTCCTAAGGTCTCACTTTCGGTGAATCCTCCTTGGATTCTAGATCCCATTCGGATCTGATATCCCATCCATCCTGCATTCCTCCTCCGAACCTGGACAACCTGAAGCTGACCGCTTGGCTGCTCCAGTTCCACTCTTGATAAGGACTCGGTATTTCTTCACGGTAAAGGCTATTTTGGTGGCGGCTCATAAACCATCCACTAGAAAGGTTTACGAAGCAAATGGAACGTTTCTCTGTGGGCGGAGGCGGCAAGGCCTAAATCCTTCACGGTTCCTCTCCCTGTAGTGCTTGATTTTCTAACCTCTCTCTTTCATGAAGGTGCCAGCAGTTCCACAGTCAAAGTTCAACTGGCGGCAATTTCTCACTATCACATTGGGCAAGAGTCTAATCCTCTTATGTCAGCCAAATTGTGCAAAACATTTCTTAAAGGTACTTTCCTTCTCAGGCCCCTATAAAACAAGCAGTTCCTCCTTGGGACCTTTCTTTGGTTCTACAGGCCTTGACCGCTCCCCTTCGAGCCAGCGGCTCTGTGGATCTCAAATTCTTGTCCTACAAGACAGCCTTTTTGGTGGCCATTACATCAGCCAAGAGAGTTTCTGAACTTCAAGCTTTATCAGCTAAACCTCCTTACTTGGTATTTCATCCGGACCGTGTCTCCTCAGGACCAACCCGTCCTTCCTTCCTAAAATCGCTTCTGAAGCAAACATTAATCAATCCATTAACCTCCTGTTTTCTTCCCTAAGTATGAAAACAAAGGTGAATATAAGCTACACTCACTAGATGTTCACAGGCAACTTAGATTTTATCTCAACAGAACAGCTGGTCATAGGCAATCCGACCAGCTGTTTATTTCCTTTGCAAAATTCAATTTGGGCAAGCCAATTTCTAAAGTTTCTCTTTCCGCTGGATTTCACAGTGCATTTTATTGGCTTATCAAGCGTCAGGAAGGCCCGCACGAGGGTGTTCATGCCCATTCAACCGGTCAGTATCTACCTCGGCAGCCTTCAAGGCTAGGATTCCTCTAGATGATATTTGTGCAGCAGCCACGTGGGCTTCATCTCATACATTTATTTCTCACTATAAGTTGGATCTTGCATCTAGGGGTAGAGCATCCTTTGGCTCCGGTGCTCGGAATATCCTTCCATGATGGCGCCCAAGATTCAGGTAGCTGGGGACTCTGTCCCACAGGTTGCAGACAAATGAATATCCTACTCCAGATTTAGAAGTTATGTACTCACCATAGCGTTCCATCTGAGTAGGTGTATTCATTTGTCTGCAACCATCCCGCCCTCCTATCCCCCTGGCCTTTCAGTTTCCTGCATATTCCTTGTTACCCTTTTTAGGGTATTGTTGCTTTGGCAAACTCGATCTGAGGTCATGAGGGTAGAGCAGGGCATTATGGAGTGAGGAGGAGCTGAGAGCTTGGATCCATAGCTGGAAAACCATGCCGGTTCGGATCCGATATCGGATCCATAACCCACAGGTTGCAGACAAATGAATACACCTACTCAGATGGAACGTTATGGTGAGTACATAACTTCTAATTCACCAGTACTCAGTGAGGCGCTTTTGCAGCCCCTGGTACTCGCTGCGTCTGATTCACAGGCCTCTACTGAGACCCATTTGGAGTCCGGTATGCCGCGAGATGCTTCAACTGTGGAACCTGCGGATGTTCATCGTGTTATACTGCTGCAGTCATCACACTTAGGTTATCCTGCCGTCAGGCGGTCCCGCAGTCGGCCGAATCCCAAAGTCTTGGTCCGGCGTCAGTTGTCGCTTCTTCCCTGACGTCAGTGCGACAGGGGTATAAAAGAGGCAGCCGACATCATTTTCTTCAGTCTCTCTTGCCGCGCGGTGCCCGAAGCAGAAGCAGTTCGCAAGTGCCGGTCAGCCAGCTCCTGAGATTTTCGAATCGAATTTCAGCCCAAAGTCTTCTCTAAAGCTAAGTACCCCGTTGGGGAAACTTTTCTTGCCTCAGACCAATGTCAGACAAAGTTAATAATTGCATTTCTTGTGGGAAGCAAATACCTCATAAGGATTTTCATTCTTATTGTATTCCTTGCCTAGGCCCAGACCACAACGTCTCTGGTTGTCGGTTTTGTGCTAGGTTCAACAAATGTACAATCAAGCGTTGGGCAGAATTCGCCCGACGTTATTTTGGCAGAAAATTTAACTATAGCATGTCGTCGGAGCAACCGACATCAGCAATGACTAAAAAAAACTCAAGGATAAGGACAGGCAACCAAGGCCAAGACCAGATACCGAGGCCTTAGCAAGGCCTGCCGCCGGTTCTCCGGTTTTCAGTGAGGCGCCTACGCAGCCCCTGACTACCGCTGATTTAGAAATTCTGACGGCCTCCCAGACCGAATCAGCTGGGCCTCAGGAGCCAGTCCCATCTCACCCCTCAGACGCCAACCCTGATGGTGATCCGGAGATTTTGGACAGGCCTTCGGTTTCTGAAGGTGTCTTCAAACAGACAGCTATTTCTATTAAGTCTTATGCTTAACTTAAAGCCCCCTTAAAAGTTAGGAAACCGGGTCCACAGACCCCCCACAGGCCACTATGCCTAAAAAACAGATACTCAAGATGACTGAGGTTTTAATTACCCTTATCAGGGGGTTCTCAACCCCCTCCTGACAAAAGGCCTAGACTGGAGGAAGATTAAGCGTCCATTTCCTCAGCTAACTCTGAGGACCAGGATTATTCTTTCCCTCCTTATGAAGACTCAGGTGCTGAAGAGTGGAGACTACACCCACAAGTATTTTCAATGATAACTCAAAGGTGGGGACGCCCAGACATAGATCTATTTGCCTCCCCCAACAATTGCCAACTACAGAAATTTTGCACAAGGACATATCATTCCCTAGCCCGGAAAGTGGACACCCTATCATTCAGTTGGACAGCATTGACAGTGTATGCCTTTCCACCACTACCTCTATTGACCAAGGTATTACTGAAAGTCAGATCAGAGAGACCACAAATGATCCTCATAGCTCCGGACTGGCCACGTCAGCACTGGTACCCATTACTAAGGAACTTGACTCACAGCCCTCCATGGATCTTACCTCAATTCCCACTTCTGTTGACTCAGCAAAACTCTCAGATCCTCCACAGTCAGCTCAGGACTTTAAATTTAGCTGCATGGAGAATACCTTGAATTATCAATCAACACTTCTCTCAAAGGACATCCTGAATGTCATTTTGGAGGCCAGGAGGCCTAGCACCAGAAAAACTTACTCAGACAAATGGAAAAGATTTTGTGCATGGCACCAGGCTAAAGGCCTAAATCCTGGGATTCCAAACATTCCTCAAATACTGAAATACTTAACTGAGATGCTACACAAAGGCCTTTCTTTCTCATCCATTAAGATCCATGCTTCGGCCATTTCAGCTCAATATAATACAGATCCTCCCATATTCTCTCACCCTTTACTAAGGTAGTTTCTCAGAGGGGCTAAGAATACAAGACCCCCCAGAAAACCCCCAACGCCAGCTTGGGACCTCAACTTTGTTTTAGAAAAATTAACACTGCCTCCTTTCTAACCAGCTTTCTCAGCAGAACTACAATACTTGTCATGGAAAACAGCTCTGTTGCTGGCTATCACCTCAGCACACAGGGTCTCAGAACTACAGGCACTCATGGCAGTGGAACCTTTCATCATTTTCCATCAGGACAGAGTCTCTTTACGAACTAACCCTACCTTTATGCCAAAGGTAGTATCCAGTGTGGCTTTGAATCGGACAATTCATTTACCCACCTTTTATCCAAACCCCCAGAATAAAGGAGAAAAACTCCTTCACTCTTTGGACATTCACAGACAGCTACATTACTATTTGGATAAGACAAAGATCTTCAAAAAAACTGACCAACTCTTTGTATCCTATGCTGCAAGGAAAGGCTATTTCAAAACAGACCATCTCCAAATGGATAGCACATTGTATCCGCTTTTGCTACTCGCACCATGGGTAAGCAGTGCCTGTTAATATTAGGTCCCATTCTACCAGGGCTACAGCAACCTCAGCCTTTCTCAGGGGGGTTCCAACCAAGGACATTCTAGAGGCAGCTACTTGGAGTTCAGTGCACACCTTTACCAAGCACTACCACCTTCCATTATACTCAAAAACCAGAGCTGGTTTTGCCACTGCAGTTCTGCAGGGCATCCTAGCTTCGCCTAACCCAGTTTAGTACCAGCCACCCATCCATAGCTTTGGGATTCAACCCAAGTGTGATGACTGCAGCAGTATAACACGATGAACATAGTACAGTTTTGTACCTACCATAAATGTAGATGTTAGAGTGTATATACTGCTGCAGTCCAGGTTACCCTCCCACCATCCCCTCTACGTACCAGGGTGTTACTTATAATTCCATGTACATCAATCAATTGCATGTATGTCTATATGGTGTATTTGCTAACAGCTAGTACTGTTTATCTACTAAGGTATTTTTGCATAGTTATTTGGATTGCCTTCCTAGTTGGGGCACCTGGCATCTGGGGCAAGAAAAACTCAAGAAAATGGCGTCGGCTGCTTCTTTTATACCCCTGTCGCACTGACGTCCGGGAAGAAGCGACGACAACCGACGCCAGACCAAGACTTTGGGATTCGGCCGACTGCGGGACCGTCTGATGGCAGGACAACCCAACTGTGATGACTGCAGCAGTATGTACACTCGAACATCTACATTTATGATAGGTACAAAACTGTACTATGTCTCTACCTTGGATGGGTCCAGAGCCGCTGTGCAGACACCGGCTTCTGAGGGTGTATTCAGGCCTACTGACTTGCATATTAAACGGACGTCATCTTCCTCTACAAGGCCTAAAACTCGATCCATGCCTAGAAAACTGACGCCCAGACCACATGGTCAGGCCTCTAGGACTGAATTTGCTTATGATACTTCTGATCTGGATATTGAAATTTGTTTCCTCTGATGACCAGGATTTACCCTTGTCTACCTATGAGGATTCTGATGCAGAGGACTCTACTCCCTTTGCTTCCCCTGCAGAGGATTTCTCTTTTGGTGAAACCTTGCATACTCTTAGGGTGCATTTTTGCTGGGATAGCCAGGATTACTTTGATTCTAAAAAGAGGCTTAGGGATTTCTTACTCCTGCCCCAACACAGGCCTTTAGCTATCCCCCCTGTACTGGACATTGTTGAGCATGCCAGTCTGGAATCTAGCTTGGCCCCTGACTCCTTACCTCCTGCTCCCAGAAAACCTGATAGATATTACCGGGTTCCTGACTCTCTCACAAGTTCCTTTTTAAAAATCCTACTGCGGATCCTGAGACCATTTCACAGGGACCCAAGGGCATTAAGGCTCCTACTACCAAAAATCCTACCCCCTCTGACTGAGACTCCAGTGCACTAGATAGATGGGGTTAGAAGGTATACACTTATGCAACCTTGGCCATTAGGGCCTTAAACTGCCTGTTTCATATATTGAAGTATCAGCAGCATATTATTGAATTGCTTAAACAGAAAATGATGTTGATTCCTGACTGTGCTGAAAATAAGGATTTACAGGATTTAATGCATTCTGCTGAACAAGTTGGAAAACATACTTTGCAATGTGGTTTTAATTCACTAGAGGCATCTTGCAGGGCTGCTGTCACTGGGTCTGTATTTAGGAAGGCATGCTTGGCTGAAGGAGCAATCTTTGCCAGATCATGTTAAAGCTAAATTGCTGGATGCTCCCTTAAATCAGGACCGCCTGTTTGGCAACAAAGCAGTAGTAGTACTTAAAAAGATGGAGGAAGAAGCTAAATCTATACAAACTGTTAAAGATTTCCTGCAAGTACAGCCTCCAAGATTTAGTAGGCATTGACCCTCTAAGAATTGGTCTTTCCTGCCTCTTCCAGGCCTTCTCAGCCCAAACCCAGTACCAGCAGAACATCCAGGCTTCAGTCCCAAGGTAAGCACAGAACTAAGCAGTGGGTGGCTCCCACTTCCAAATCAGGGAGTAGTAAGACTCCCCCCTATGGTAAACTGTCTCTGACATAACTTTAAAACTTCCAAGCCCTTCTCAACTGACTGCTCCTTTAGGGGGAAAGATTGCTGTGCAGGCAAAAAACTGGGAACTCATTACCCAGGACAAATGGGTTTTAAGTAGTTTCCGAAGGATACAGACTCCAGTTTCACACGTTACCAACTCCAAACGATTGGCCCGATCCTACCCCCAAATCAGTGGGCAGAGGCTCAAAAGCAAGTACTCTCTCTCAAGTGTAAGGGCTATTCAGACTGTACCAGAAGAGGAAAGGGGACAAGGTTTCTACTAGTGACTTTTCCTGGTACCCAGAAAATACAACACATGTTGTCCTATCCTAAACATCTTTCTGGTGATCCCCAAAATTCAGGATGCTAACTCTTCACTAGTTGCTTCTTATACTAGGCAAGGATGCCTAGTTGGCAGCACTGGATTTAAAAGAAGCCTACCTGCACATCCCAGTCAGGGAATCTTGCAGAAGATACCTACGCTTCAAAGCAGGCTACATGCACTATCAGTTCTCTGCACTGCCCTTTGGCTTATCTACTGCGCCCAGGGTATTCACAAAGTGCCTAGCTCCAGTCATTGCATTTTGCTGGCAAAGAAATATTCAAATATACCCATACCTGGACGATTGTCTAATTCAGGCAGAAAGCCAGGACATACTTTTGAATCATCTGGCGTTTGTACAAAAGGTGCTAACTTGTCTGGGGTACACCATAAACAAAAATAAATTGCATCTTGTACCCTGTCAACAAATGCTATTCCTTGGAAAAAGCTCGAACACAACTTCCCAGATGGCTTTCCTCACGCCAGAAAAACAAATTCATTTAACAGCTTACTTCAAACTAATGGCCACAAAAACCTTGCGGTCTGCAAGGCAAATACTGCAATTCTTGGGGTTCATGGCCTCCTGCATTCTCCTAATTCCATATGCAAGACTTTCTATGAGGAAACTACAATGGTATGTAAAAAGCCTATGGTGTCAACATTCTCAGGAACTAGAAGCAATGATTCCTATAATACCTTGCCTACAGTTAAGAGTTCCTTTGGGTGGGCAGTGGCCTTCCACCAAAACAAGGGGCTACCATAAACTCTACCTCCCTGCTGCCCAAACCCTAACAGATGCATCAGACTGTGCATGGGGGGCTCACCTGGCAGGGAAGTGCATTCTGGGCAAATGGAACCCAAGTCAAATGCACCTGCATATCAATCAAAAATAAGTTATGTACCTACCATAACATTCCATGTTAGTTGTCTTATTCTCGCCTTCTTTCTTGCTGGATGGGTTCGGAGCCGATCCTCTGCTCTGACTCGGCAATCTACTAAAGCTCGAGAGCTATTTACTGGCTCGAGGCCCTCCCTATATCCCACAATGCTAGGCGTAGATCCCCAGTTCTCATTTGGCAGAGCTAACACCAAGGAAAGATTCAAGGACACCTGTCCAACCACAAGGAAAACTTTAGTACAAAGACAGAGGAGGACACAATGTACATCAGAGTTGTCCAGAGAAAGAAGGCCCCAAAAGGGGACTCTTCTCTGTCTGTCCAGGCTAGGGGGATGGAGGGTGGGACGCAAGAAAGAAGGTGAGAAGACAACTAACATGGAACGTTATGGTAGGTACATAACTTCTTAATGTTAAGTTGTCTATCTTGCCTTCATTCTTGCTGGATGGGACAGCGTCCCTATCACCTTAGTCCTGGGTGGCTCATCGGAACAGACTCTTGAGCACAGTGGAACCAAACTCAGCTCTATTCCTAGAGGCCACATCCAACTTATAATGCAAAATGAATGTATGAGGAGTGGCCCAAGTGACTGCGGCACAAATAGATTCTATTGGTAGTTTTGCTTGAAAGGCTACCGACGTAGCCAATGCTCTGGTGGAATGACCTTTAGGTTTAGCAGGGAGTTGAGTTGATAAATCAAGGTAATAAGAGGACAACCACCTGGATAAGGTTACTTTGGAAACTGGCTGTCCTTGTTTGCCCTCAGCATAGGATAGGAAAAGTTGGTCTGATTTTCTTATTTGCTTTGTCCTGTCAAAGTAGAAACGTAATTGCCTGTGAACATCCAAGCAGTGCAAATTTTGTTCAGCTTTGTTCGAATAGTTAGGAAAAAATACGGGCAAATCAATAGACTGATTCAGATTTGTTTCAGAGGATATCTTGGGTAAAAACGAAGGATTAGGCCTAAGTGAAACTCTGTCCTTATGAAACACAAGATAAGGAGGACGAATACAGAGGGCTTGAAGTTCCGAAACTCTCCTAGCTGATGTGATGGCTACCAAAAAGAGAGTCTTCGAGGAGAGCAATTTTAAGGAACAGGAAGCCGCTGGTTCAAAGGGGGGGTGTGAAGGAAGCCAATATCAAGTTCAAGTCCCACGGAGGTGGGGGATCCCTGACTGGGGGCCTAAGTAACAAAGTTCCTTTGAGAAAGGCCTTGCAAAGTTTGTGGGACATGATGCTGGTTTCTGACAGGCTAGCATGGAAATTTGCAATAGCAGCTAATTGGACCCTAATGGTGGCAGAGGAGGAACCAGCTTGAAAGAGCTCTGCTAAAAAAATCTAAAACATGATGGACATGGGCTGTAAAAGGGTCAATATTCCTAGCCTCTGCCCAGAAGGAGAAACGTTTCCACTTACTAGCATAAGTCTTCCTGGTGGCAGATTTGTGCGAAGAAAGGATGATTTCACGCACCGGCTGAGAAATTAGCGGAAGCCTGGCTAAAGTTGGAAGTGGAGCAACCAAGCTGTAAGGTTGAGAGACTGAAGGGACTGGTGCAGCCCACCTGACTGAACCAAGAGGTCTGGCACTGGGTCCAGATTCCATGGCTGCTCCAGCAGGTGGCGATGCTGGAACGGGAACCAAATTTGTCGAGGCCAGTAAGGGGCAATGAGGATCATCCTGGATCCCAAAGCGGTTGCCTTCTGAATTAGCTTGGGAATTAGGGGAAAAGGTGGAAAAGCGTACAGAAGACCCCGAGGCCAATCGTGGACTAGAGCGTCTCTGGGGGAGTGGCCGGGAAGGGGGAAGAGAGAGAAGTCATCGCACTTGCTGTTGAGAAGGGTTGCTAAAAGGTCGCAGCAAGGTTGACCCCATCTGTGGAAGATTTTGTCTGCTACTGATTGATTGAGAGACCACTCGTGAGGCATGAGAATAGCTCTGCTTAGCCTGTCCGCTGTGACGTTGGACCTCCCAGGGATGTACGTTGCTATCAGAAACCGTTGAGTGAGAGGAGATCGCCCACTGCCAGAGTCTGGGTGCTTCACGACATAAGGGATAGGACTTGGTTCTGCCCTGCTTGTTGATGTACCACACTACAGACATATTGTCTATCTGAATTGCAATAGTCCCGGTGGGTAGAGAGCCCTGAAGAGCTTGCAACGCCAAAAGCACTGCTCTCATCCCCAAGACATTTATGTGCAGATGGTACTCTAGAGGTTGCCAGGTGCCTTGGACAGTCCTGCCCTGAAAATGCCCCCCCCCCCCCCCCCCCCCGATCAGGGAGGCATCCATAGTCACTGTGGCAACAGGAGGAGGAAGAACACACTGTTTGCCCTGGAGTATCAGAGGGGAGACCATCCACCAAGCTAGGTGGTCTTTGCATGATTGAGTGATTATTATCTTGTGAGACATTGGAAGCTGTTGAAAGGACCATTGAGTAAAAAGCATCCACTGAAGAAGCCGCATGTGAAAGCGAGCCAGGGGAACTAGTATGATTGCTGCTGCCATGAGGCCCAAGGTCTTTAGTACAACTCTGGCTTGAATCCTGTTACACTGTAGTAAGACTTGCAGATGGCAGATTTCTGAAACTCTGTCGAGAGGAAGCCTTGCAGACAGATCTTTTGAATTTAAGATTGGGCATATAAAGATAATAGACTGAGAAGGCGACAATGCAGACTTTTCGAAATTTATTGATATACTTAGCTCGGAGCAAGTTTGGATGGCATAATCCCTGGCTCGCAGTAGTTGATGCCTGGTGGGAGCAGTGAGGAGCCAGTCGTCGAGATATGGAAACACCTGGAATCCTCGCGGTCTCAGGTGAGCCGTAACCACTGCCATGCATTTGGTGAACACCCTGGGGGCTGTGGTGAGACCAAAGGGCAGGGCCCTGAATTGATGGTGACTGGCTCCCAGCCGGAAGCAGTGAAACCTTCTGGAGCGCCTGTTCATTTTGATATGGTAGTATGCATCCTGAAGATCTATGGAGCACATCCAGTTGTCCTGACCCAAAAAGGGTAGAATGGACTGGAGCGTGACCATCCTGAACTTTGTTCTTTGAACAGACTTGTTTAGCCTGCTGAGATCCAAAGTGGGTCTCCAGTCCCCTGTCTTTTTTGGCACCAAAAAGAAATTGGAGTAGATTCCAGATCCTTGCTGGTCTGCTGGGACTGGCTGGATGGCCCATTTGTCTAGCAGTTTTGAAATTTCTAGTACTGCCTGCTCCCTTATACCGGGTGGAACATCTGAAAAGGGACTTGGTTGTTTGTACCGGGGTGTGGACAAAGGGAATCTTGTAACCCTCGGATATGATAGACCGTACCCATTTGTCTTGTGTGAGGAGTTGCCAGACTTCTGGGTACAGTGACAGTCTTCCCCCAACTGCCTCCGAAGGCAGACAGTCGGGCTGCTACCCTGAATCTGTGGGCCCCCTCGGGCAGCATCTATTATTGTTCCCTCCCCTGCCCCTGGAGGGAAACTTGCCACGTGTGTCAGGCACAACTCCCTGGGGTTTCCGAAACCACATTTTTCCACTCTTCTGACCATTGCGGTATGGTCTAGAGGATGTGGAAAAACGGACTCCCACGGCAGAGAGAGTCTTGCCTTCCTGCTCACACCTGGTAAGGGTATCTTTCACCTGTGGTCCAAACAGAGCCGAACCATCAAAAGGGGTATTGGTGAAGGACACCTTAAAGGGGTCAGCAAAGTTGCATAACCACATCCAGGCATGTCTTCTCAAAGCCACGCCTGTACCTGCTGCCCTACTCGCCCCATCGGCTGCATAAGAAATAAGCCGCATGGAAGAGTTGATAGAATTAAGGGTCGCCAGCTGGGAGTTTATCTTGTCTTGAGCCCTCGCAGCTGATGGATCCTGAAGGGTATCACCCAGTTCCTTAAGATCCCTTTGGAGACTGGTTAAATGGCAGAGATAATTCATCGACCGCATAGAGAAGGTTGCTGAGGAAAACACCCGCTTCCCGTACCTGCCCATTGTCCTAGATTCTTTATTAGGTGGATGGACAGACACCGAAGGGTCAGCCAACTCCTTTGTGGCTGCTGCAACCACCATGGCATCAACAGGTACACCTTTTGTCAAAAATTGCTTGTTGGGTGGGGCTGTAATAAATTTAGTGGGCCTACGGGGAGTTGGTGCCACTGTGTCCGGGGCTGACCACGCCTTTTGAGCCACCACTTCCATTAGTGGGTTGAAAGGCGGAGACACCCAGGAGGTAGAAGGGCGAGAACCAAATGCGTCCAGGTAGACAGACTCGTACTCTGAAGGGTTAAGGGCAGTCAAGTTCCCCCTCTGCTTAAGGATTTCTAGGATGTCTGAAAAGGAGACATCCTCAGAGGGGGATCTTGGGGACCCTTCCGAATCCTCCAAGTCTGTATCAGACGTGACTGACTCAGGGGAGTCTACATGTTTCCTCTTACATTTTCTCTTCTGGGGGGGGGGGGGCTCCTCCGAAGGATCAGGGTAGGCCTCGGAACAGGAAGATACGCCCAATGGGGGCGACCTGGAGCGTTTGTTCTCCACGTTTGGGGTCAGGAGGGTGGACAGAGACTGATGCAGGCACCATGCGGGGAGGAGCCGAATGGGCTGATCGAGGGGCCGACTCAGGAGTCAGCACACTCCTCATGACGTCGAAGGCGCCTCTGTCATGCAGAGCAGAAGGTCCCCACTCTGAGGAGACGAGAACCCCTGTCGGCACCGAGAGGGACGGCTTCGAGGCCGATGTCGGGGCCGAGCTCACTTGCGCCGATGCTCCGAGAGGGAGAAACAGGGTCGGACAAGGGTCCAATGCCACTCACTCCCTCGGAGCTGACAAAGGAGTCTCTGCGCCCAGATCCTTCCAAGGATGGAACCAAGGAAGAGATCACAGCCGACGGAGCCGGAAGGTGTGGTATCTGTTCCGACGTCACCAAGATTCGAGCCCCAACCTGCTCCGGCTCCGAACACAAGGAGGCAGTCTGAGGAGGAACTGCTGTAGATACCGAGACAACCACAGTCTGTTGAGATGGGCTGGTTAAAATTTTGGCCAGGGCCTGCGACTTAAGGAGTCTGCTGACCATCCTCTCTAGGTCATGATCAGATAGCCTGGAAGACCGAGATGAGTGGGACCTATGGCTTTTCTCAGATTGGAGTAATGGTGACCTCGGAGCCAAGTGAACCGATTCTAGGGAAGGGGACCTAGAATGTTTTCGGCTCGAAGATGGTTCCGACGGTAAAGTCTAAGCCGACTGAGGTCTAGAGGTGTCTGCTCCAGCCAGAGCCAATGAGGAGGCAGGTGCTGCACCAGGCGACGGCTCCGAACTGGAAGCCGACTGCTTGCAGGATTTACCCGATAAAGGCTTGGTCGAGGATCCTTCTGGCTTAAGTAAGCCTCTCAGGATGAGCTTGTTCCTACGCTCCTGCAGGACTCTTAGGCTGAAGGCTTGACAGACTGAGCAGGAGTCCTGCAGGTGTAGGGGGCCCAAGCAATAAACGCAAGAAGTGTGACCGTCTGTCAGAGACATCTTCTGACAGCATGAGTCACACTTCTTAAAACCTGAGACTTTGGTATCCTTAGACATGATGGATACCAAAGAAAAAAGTCACTAGTACTTAAACACACAGAACAACACACACACGCACTAGTTAAGCTAACAAAATTAAACAATTACACAGTTAACTATGTATAAATATATATATATATATATATATATATATATATATATATATATATATATATACATATACATACACACACAAGTCTACAACTGTAATAAAGTAAAAGAGCTAACACTACCCTATAACACAAGGAAAGGGAGGGGAGATTAGCCACTGAGAAAAAAAAGGGGAGGGGAAGAAACTTTCTAACTAAAACTAGTTTCTAAGAGGGAATGTTCGGGAGTAAACAGAGTAAACTAACCAGGAAGTTATAAATATAAGAAAAGGTCATCGAGAAAAAACTAACTTTTAAAAAAAAAAAAATATATATATATATATATATATATATATATATATATATATATATATATATATATATATATATATATATATATATATATATATATCTATATGTATATATATATATATATATATATCTATATGTATATCTATATGTATATATATATATATATATATATCTATATGTATATATATATATATATATCTATATATATATATATATATATATATATATATATATCTATATGTATATATATATCTATATGTATATATATATATATATATATATATATATATATATATATATATATATATATATGTATATATATATCTATATATATATATATATATGTATTTATATCTATATATCTATATATATGAAAAAAGATCAATACGACCTGGAGCCAAGTAAATCACAACCACATAGCTGAAGCGGCAAACGAGATCTGGGGATCTGCCGCTTAGCATTGTGGGATATAGGGAGGGCCTCAAGCCAGTAAATAGCTCTTGAGCTTTAGTAGATTGCCGAGTAGGAGCTGAGGATCGGCTCTGAACCCATCCAGCAAGAATGAAGGCGAGATAGACTACTTAATATGAAAGGTTAGCTGTACAGAATGCTCTGACAGCCTTCAAGAAGGACCACATTCTTCCAGGACAATTAATGGTAAAGACTGGCAAACGAACTAAGCAGAAATCTCATGAACCCACATGAGTGGAAACTGGATCCAAAGACTTTCAACATGTTGATAAATAGGGGAGCTCAGATATAGACCTTTTTGCTTCCCCCCAGAACTACCAATTGGACAAATTCTGCACAAGGACTCCCCACAAACAAGCTTGGAAAGTGGATGCCCAGTCCTTCAGCTGGAAAAATCTATCAGTTTATACCTTTCCTCCTTTGCTTCTCCTCTCCAAAGTACTACTAAAGATCAAACAGGACAAACCAAGGACGGTACTGATTGCACCAGACTGGCCACACCAACACTGGTACCCCCTCTTGCGCAGTGTCACTGCTGGCACCATGGCACCTGCCTTAGACTCCTGCCCTGCTGTCCTAGCAGGAGGGCCAGGTTTTGTATCCTCAGCTTCAAACCCTGAACCTGGCAGCCTGGCTAATTACCTGATCTCTCTGTTACCATCCTTCAGTAAACAAGTGTTGGATGTCATTCTGAAGGCAAGGAGGCCTAGTACTAGAAAATCTTATGCTGAAAATGGAAAAGATTGTTCCTGCAACCAAACTCACAGAATTGGCACAGCAGCACCCAGTTTACCTCAGATTCTTCAATACTTAACTGAGATGCTTCACAAGGGCCTTTCCTTTTCCTCCATCAAAATTCATGCCTCAGCCATTTCAGCTCATTTCAACACAGAGCCCACCCCTCTTCTTTCATCCACTGCTCAAGCAGTTCCTCAGAGGGGCCAAAAACTTAAGACCACCCAGGAGAGCTCCAACTCCAGCCTAGGACCTTAACTTTGTATTGGAAAAACTCACTCGACCTCCTTTTGAGCCAGCTGCATGTGCAGAGTTAAAATTCCTTTCTTGGATAACAGCCTTCCTTTTAGCAATCACTTCAGCAAGAAGGCTGCCTGAATTACAGGCCGTATGGCAGTGGAGCCTTACATCATCTTTCATGCGGACAGGGTGTCCCTCAGGACCAATCCCTCCTTCATGCCCAAGGTAGTATCCAGTGTGGCTCACTCAGTCCATTCATTTGTCAACCTTCTTTTGTAATCCACTGAAGAAAGGGGGAATGGATACTACACTCCTTAGATGTGCACAGACAACTTAGATTTTACTTGGATAGGACTAAACCTCTCAGGAAATCTGAGCAGCTGCTGGTGGCATTTGCTGCAGGGGCAGAGGTGAGGGCCATTTCAAAGCAAACCATTTCTAAAGGGATAGGCCATTGCCTTCATTTCTGCTATAAGCACCGTGGAAAACCTATCCCACAGTGATTAAGACCACACTCAACCAGGGCTGCATCTCCCTCTACAGCCTTTCTCAGGTGTCCCTACCAGGGACATCCTAGAAGCTGCTACCTGGAGTTCTGTACATACTTTCACCAAGCATTACCATTTGCCAATTTTTATCGAAATCCAGAGCTGCCATCCTTAGCCTCGGGAATCTACCCAAATGTGATGACTGCAACAGTGAAACACGAAGAACATGGTACCGTTGTGTACACTTACCATAAATGTAGATGTTCGAGTGTATTCACTGTTGCAGTCCTGGTTACCCTCCATCCAACCCCCTGACTTCTTTTGGCTATACCTCTATTCATCTTTACTATGCTTAAAAGCTTTTTCGTGTATTTGCTTTTTTGTTGTGTATATGGGGGCACCTGACATCTAGGGCAAGAAAAACTGATGTAATGGCGTCAGCTGCCGGCATTATACCCCTGACTACCGGACGGCAACCTATGCAGGACCCAAGACTTTGATAATCAGGCCGACTGTGGGCTACTGCAAGAAGATAACCCAAATGTGTTGACTGCAACAGTGAATACACTCAGACATTTGCATTTCTGGTAGTACTTTTCCCTCCATCATACCTTTCTTCTCTTTCTCACCATTCTTCCTTATTGTTCTCCTTTCCTTACTAGGATATATTGGTATTTATTTTTCCACTGGTGGTGATCTTCCATAAGAGCCTGACTTCCTACTTGGGGCTCCTGACAGGTCAGGGCAAGAAAACTGATGTATTGTTGTCGGCTGCCTTACTTTGTACTACTGACGACCTGAAGTCAATCCTCAAGTGATAGCAACCGACGCAGAAATACTAAGTCTCTGGTATTTGGGCCGGCCCAGGAACTACCCTGACAGGGATAACCCAAATGTGATGACTGCAACAGTGAATTCACTCGAAAGTCTACATTTATGGTAAGCGTACACATCTGTAATTTCCTATTTTATGCAAGTGGTTTAAAGTGGATATGCAGTCCAAAAGCATAGCAGATTTTCCCTCTGCAGTCTTGCAGGGCATACTCTGATCTCCCCAGTGCGTTACAAAACATTTTTTTTTTTATGTAGTTAAATGGTTTAAGTTTTCTTCCCATGGATGAAGAGTGATACAACAGCTGTGATCCTTATGATGAGCGTAGGACATTTGTGCATTTCATTAGCCATAACAGATTTTCAGATAAAAAAAAATAACTGTCGGTGTGTGCTTTCATGTACCCTACTCCATTTTATTCTTTAGATGAAGGATGCAAGGACATTTTTTCAGAAGTTATCACTCATGTTCTCTGGAGGAGAGTGAGAAAGTGTGCAGTTTTAGCCTCTCACTATTGTTCATATGCAAATCCTGCCTGATATTGCTAGCCCAGGAAGCAGACTGCTTTCTTTCACTTCTGATTTTGATGGGTTTTTAACTGAAATCAGTAGTAGTATTTGGTTTTTATGATGCTTTTCTCTGTCCGTTTTATGTAAGTCCAGTACAAGAGAGTTAAATACCATACTTGTGGTCCAGAGGCACAAGATCTGCACCCTTCAAATGCAAGGGCACACTTGGGGATTTCCCTAGGCAAAAAAAACTTTAGAAAGCTCACGGTGCCCTGCCTTCTGGTCGTGTACCATATCAGTATCCTAGGTTAGGAAAGGAGTTCAGCTGCACCCTGGAGTAATGATTACAGATTTAAAAGCATGTACAGTGCATTTTTTTTTTTTTTTTTTTTTTTTTTTTTTTATAGATAATGTATCGAATTATATACTTGTTTTTGCAGGAACAAAATCTAGTTACCAGATCCCCTGTTCTAGATAGAGATTTTTTTCTGTTGATTTAGTATGTCTTCATAGAAGTGTTTTGGACATGGACTGCGTTCCCCACAGTACAAACAGTTCTGTAGTGATCACTGATATAAATACAGCATAATGTGAAACGTGCAATATTGCTACTTTGAAGTGACACTTTGCAACTGTGTGTAATAGGCAGATATTCTTCATGTTTCACTATTGCAGTCATCTTATTTGGGTTTTCCTTGCCAGGGTAGCCCTCAGTCGGCCCGAATACCAGAGACTTAGTATTTCTGTCTCTGTTGCTGTCACTCCAGGACTGGCGTCAGGTCATCAGTGTTATAAATTAAGGCAGCCAAAGCCATTACATCAGTTTTTCTTGCCGGGGACCCCGAAGCAGAAGCAGTTCACACTACTGCTGGTCGGCTGCTACCTTAGTCTTTTGTTTCTGAAATTGAAGTTGAAGTCTTGTAAAACTAAGTACCCTGTTGGGGATCCTTTTTTCTTGTTCTTACCAATGTCAGAAAAAGTTAACGCTTGTAAAAAGCAAAGACCACACTGAGATTTTCATTTCTATTGCGTCACTTGCTTAGGCCCAGACCATGACGTCCCGCGCTGTCGCTTTTGTGCTCTGTTCAACGCCAAAACTATACATCGTCTGGCCCTTATTGTAGCTAGATATTTTTGCTCCCAGTCTTCAAATTCCGATATGGCTTCAGTAAGCCATCCGACAGCAGATCATCTGAAAAAACATAAAGATAAAGACAGACACAGACAGCACAGGTCCAAAACTGCCGACAACGCTTCCATTAAACTAGTGGTCAATTCTCCGGCCTTCAGTGAGGCACTTTTGTAGCCTTTCATTCTCACTTCTGTGGATTTGCAGGCTGCTACCAAGACCCTTTTGGAGGCGGGTATGCACAGTGACTCCATCAAGTAAGGATCCTGCGGATGTCTCTACCTTGGATATGTCTGTAGCCGCTGACCAGGTACCAGCTTCTGAGCAAGTACTTCACACTACCAATTCTCGACACAGACCGGCTTCTTTCACGTCTACCGTTCTTTTGAAAACTACTGAGTTTCAAGGCCCAGGGTACGAACCACACCCAAGAAAACAGCAACACAATCTCAGGCACCTGCTTCCTTATCTGAGTCTCAGATGCTTAAAATGGTGGAAGACCTTATAATGCTTATCAAGGAAGCCAGGCTTCCCCTTCCAAAAGAAAGAGATTTGTCCCCAATAGTTTTATCTGAACAGGAGTCTGATGACTCTGATGCATCTGATTATGAAGATATGCAACCCCTCTCAACTTAGGAGGATTCTGATGCAGAGGAATCCATCCCTTCAGCCTCTCCACCTGAGGACATTTCCTTTGGGGAAACCCTACATACCTTAAGGGAACATTTCCAGTGGGAATGTCAGGACTATCCTCAGTCAGAAAAGAGACTCAGGGAATTCCTAGATCTTCCACAGCACAGACCTCTGGCCATTCCTCCTATCCTGTATCTTGTGGGCTATGCTTTTATGGAATGTAGTTTGACTCCTGACACCTTCCCTCCTGCTCCCAGGAAAACAGACTGGTATTATAAACTGCTTGACTCTCAAATTTCTATTCCAAAATCCTTCTGCTGACCCCGACGTTATATCTCAAGGGCCTAAAGGAATTAAAGCACCTTCTGCTAAGAATCGCACCCCCCTCAGATAAGGATTCTCGAGCATTAGACAGATGGGATAAAAAAAGAATACACCTCTGCTGCTCTTGTTATTTGAGCACTAAATTGTCAGTTTCATATGCTGAAATGTCAGCAGCATACCATGGAACTTTTCAAGCAAAAAATAATTTCCTTTCCTGCTTGTGCAGAAAATAGTTACAAGAGTTAATGCATTCTGCAAGTCAACTAACTAAGCACACCTTACAATGTGGTTTTGACACACTAGAGGCATCTTGCAGGGCAACAGTCACTGGTTCTGTCCTTAGAAGGCATGCTTGCCTAAAGGAACAGCCCTTGCCAGACCATGTCAAATCCAAATTATTGGATGCACCACTGCACAAAGACGACTTATTTGGCACCAAGGCAGAGGGGGTCTTAAAGATAGAAGAAAAAGCTAAATCTATGCAGACAGACTTCTTGCAGGTCAAGCCACCGAGGTTCAGTAGGCATTGCCCCTCCAAGCACTGGTCCTTTCCTCTCCAGGTCAGCTCAGCCCAGACCCTGGGGGAGCAGGCCCCCAAGATTGCAGCCCCAAGGAATGCAGGGATCTAAGCTATGGAGTTCCTCCTCTTCAAAACCAGGGAGTGCTAAGCGACCCCCTCATGGTAAGAACTCACAATGACTTCACACTTCCATCCCCTCCCTCTGCCCACCTGCTCTTGCCCCTAGGAGGAAAACTCTCCTTCCACGCAAGCTTCTCTGCCACCATTACCAACGACTGCTTGGTCCTCAACATAGTGTCCCAGGGATACAAATTTTATTTCCACACTCTACCAACCCCAAAAGGGTTCCCAGATCTTCCCTCAAACCAGTGGACAGTGGTCAAAAATCAAGTCCTTTCCCTGCTTTCAATGAGGGTAGTAGAGAGCATGTTACTGCAGAACAGGTAGGCCAAGGTTTCTACTCCGGTCTCTTCCTGTTACCCAGAAAAGAGGGCACCTGGAGGCCCAATCCTTAATCTATCCATTCTAAACACTTTCCTAGTGATACCAAAATTCAAAATGCTCACCTTCCAGCAGCTTCTGCGTATGCTTTCCAAGGATGCTTGATTAGCCACCCTAGACCTAAGAGGCCTACCTACACATCCGAATCAGGGAATCTTGCAGAAAATATCTCCATATCAGGGCAGGATCACTACACTTTCAGTTCTCTGCACTTGCCTTTGGCTTATCCACCACTCCCAGAGTTTTCACAAAATGTCAGGCTCCCGCCATTGCTTTTTGTTGCCAAAGAAATATTGAAATTTACCCATACTTAGATGACTGTCTGATGCAGGCAGACAGGAAAAGCTGCTAAAGCACCTGACCTTTGTAAAGGACCTACCGATCTCCCTGAGGTACACTATCAACGAAAAGAAATCCAAACTAGTACCCACACAAAAAAATTATTTTCTTGGGATCAAGCATGGACACGGCATCCCGAATGGCATTCCTTACACCAGAAAAACAAACCTACCTGACAACCTACTTCTCTCAACTAGCCCCCAGATCCCAGTTATCCACAAGGAAAATTCTGCAAACTCTGGGGTTCATGGCTTCTTGCATTTTACTCATGCCATATGCCAGACTGTATATGAGGAAACCACAGTGGTTCATAAAAAGCCTTTGGTGTCAACACTCCCAAGACCTGGAAACTATTATACCAGTGATAAAGGATTATGGAAAGATTTCCTTTGGTGGACAGCAGCATGCAACCACAACAAGGGACTACCCTTCTCACAACCCCATGCCGCCCAGACCTTCACCACAGATGCATTAGACTATGCCTGGGGTGCACACCTGACGGCAGGTGCATTCAGGGCCAGTGGATCCCAAACCAAATACATCTGGACATCAACCAAAAAGGGATGTTAGCTGTTCAGCAAGCTCTGACAGCCTTCAGGCCCCTACTCTACCCGGGGCCTGTAGCGATCAAAACAAGCACCACCACTTTGATGTAGTACATCAACAAGCAGGGAGGGACTCGCTCGTACCCTGTGTGCAGGCTCGCCATGACCCTTTAGCACACAGCCTCAGTCATGCAACTACACCTGCTAGCACAATTCTTGCCAGGCTGTCTAAATTCTCTGGCAGACAACTTAAGCAGAAATCTTCTGGACCCACATTACTGGCAGCTAGACCAGAAAACCTTCATCCTTATAACCCAGAAATGGGGCACCTCGAAGATCGACCTCTTTGCTTCCCACTCCAATGATCAGCTCAACAAATTCTGCACCAGGGAACCTCACAGCAAAGCCTGAAAAGTGGATGCTCTCTTTCCAGTGGGTCAACCTCTCGGTCTATGCATTTCCCCTCCTCTTCCGCTCATTACAAGGGTATTGCTCAAAATAATGGAGGAAAAAATTACAATCCTGATTGCCCCAGACTGGCCATGCCAGCACTGGTACCCCCTGCTGCGAAGCCTGCCTCCACTGCCACCATAGCATCTCCCTCAAATCCCAACACTCCTGACCCAGGAGAATGGAGAATTCATTCATCCCCAATTGCAGACCCTCAATCTGGCAAGCCTGTCTTATTTCCTTACCACTGTACAAGCTGCCAATATAAGCAAACAAGTTCTAGATGTTATACGTGAGGCCAGACACCCTAGCACTAGAAAGTCTTATGCTGACAAGTGGAAAAGGTTTTGCGCCTGGATCCAGGCTAAGGCAGCAGGAACTGGACATCCCTCTCTACCTCTCATTCTGGAATACCTGGCTGACCTACTACACAGGGGTCTATGCTTCTCTTCCATTAAAATTCATGTCTCTGCTCATTTCAGCTAAGAGCCACCTATTTTCTCCCATCCTGTCATCAAACCGTTCCTAAGAAGGGCTAAGAACTTGAGGCTGCCCAGAAGAGCACCTACCCCAGCTTGGGACCTTAACTTTGTTTTGGAAAAACTCACCCTGCCCCCACTTTGAACCAGCAGCATCAGCAGAGTTAAAGTTTCTCTCTTGGACCACAGCCTTACTTCTGGCCATCACTTCAGCTAGATGAGTATCCATGCTACAAGCACTAATGGTTGTAGAGCCCTTCATCATTTTCCATGCGGACAGGGTCTCCCTCAGGACCAACCCATCCTTCATGCCAAAAGTGGTGTCCAGTGGGGCTCTCAACCAATCCATTTATTTGCCCACCTTTTTCCCTAACCCACAAAACAAGGGGGAAAGGATTCTGCACTCTCTCTAGATGTGCACAGACAGCTCAGATTCTACCTAGACAGGACTAAATCATTTAGGAAGACTGATCAATTGTTAGTCAGCTTTGCTACAGGAGTAGGGGGCAAGGCCATATCCAAACAAACCATTTCCAAATGGATAGCACACTGCATCCATTTCTGCTACAAGCAGCACAGGAAACCTTCCCCCAAGGGGGTCAGGACACATTCTACCAGAGCAAACTCCACCTCTGCAAGTTTCCTCAGAGGGGTCAACCACTAGGGACATTCTGTAGGCTGCAACATGGACATCTGTTCGTACCTTCTCCAAGCATTACCACCTGCCTATCTTCTTCAAATCTAGGACAGGCTTTGCTCCAGCAGTTTTGCAGGGCATCCTAGCCAGCCCCCAGTCTTCTTGACTGCCTCCACCCTTTTCTTCAGCTTTGGGAATCAACCCATATGTAATGACTGCAACAGTAAAACACGAGGAACTTAGTACAGTTGTGTAGACTTACCATACATGTAGATGTTCAAGTTTATTCACTGTTGCAGTCGTGGTTTCCCTCCCTCCACCCCCTTGTCTCTCTCTCCTTACAAGAATGTTTTGGCATTTCCTTTCTGCTGGTGGTGTTCTTCCACCATAACCTAGCTCCCTGTTTGGGGGCTCCTGACAGGGCAAGAAAAACTGATGTATTGGCATTGGCTGCCTTAATTTATAACACAGATGACCCTAACGTTAGTCCTGGAACGACGGCAACCAACACAGAAATACTTAGCCTCTGGTATTCGGGCAGACTGAGTGCTACCCTGGCAAGGATAACCCAAATGTGATGACTGCAACAGTGAGTACACGCTAACATCTACATTTATGGTAAGTGTACACAACTGTACTTTTCAGAATCTTTCATTGAAAGTTCATAATGCAATGATCAAGGAATAAAATGAACGTTTGAGTATAACGTTGTGCAGCTCTGTGCTAAATTTGACACTACTAGATTTTCCCCTCAGTAACAGGGACTTTTGGTCATAGCATATTTTCATAATTTTATATTTACGTGTTTCCAGTGGCACAATGTGTTTTACATTTTTTCTTGTGTGTATGCTGGATCCACTATGCTTTTGTGAACATAATATAGTGCAGCATGCAATACCAAAAGTGGAATGCTTGCAAAACCCTACAAATGGTACCAATGCATAGATGTCTAAAAGTGGCTGTCATTCCTCCTTTAAAGTACTGGGAAGTTGTAATAGGGCAGTTAGGCACACACTGCTCTCTAAGACTGTTCTGCTTTTCAGATTACAGTGCAGGTGACTTCTAAATTTGACTTCCCTATACACCCCTCCAATTATAATTGTCCACAAGTAAATGTTACAGGTGTGTGCATATACACGTGCGTGTGTGTGTGTCTGTGCATATATATATATATATATATATATATATATATATATATATATATATATATATATATATGTATGCGTACACATGTGCACACACACATATATATATATATATATATCAAATATGCACACACACACATATAGTGTGTAAATAAAATGTGTATATAGATATGTAAAAATGCATATATATGGATATAATCTAGAACTCTGAGTGCAGGCACAACATCCCTATGGGATGCACATATTTTCACAGTACCTCTTTCAAGCATTGAGCAGAGATGAGTTGCGGTCAAGTGACATCAGTAAAGCCAGTTTTCATACAGAAGTGTCTTCTTCCCCTGCCAGTGCTAACCACTTTTTGGATGTAAACACCTGATATTTGACTGATGCCTGTTCTTGCATAGCTGCAGTACTCCTGATTATTTTAACAGTTGTCAAGTTAGTACAGTTTCTCTTGCCTTCACAAACAGCCTGCCCCCCCTTCCACAACACACACTCATACTACCACCAAAGATAGCCAGCTGCTGGCTGAGAACTTACTTGACATTTGTCAGAATAAAGTAAATATTGGGTACAATAACATACTGTCCCTGCGTACAAGTTGTATCACCAATCTTACCTCATGCCCCTTCACTCTTCCCATGCCTGCCTAGCTAATGTAGTGCCAGGGATGCCAGTAGAGTCCTGGTCATCTGTCAGTCAGTCAGTGCTCCATTTCTCTACGCAACGGAGATGGGCAGTGCTAAAGGTTTTTTCTTTTTTTGATTTTTGTTTATTACGATCTGAACTGGATCACAGTTTAGTGATTGTGATGGGACTGTGATCAGGGTTATATGGAAAATGAACTTCAATGATGAAGTTTTTCCACAATTTCTTCCTCAGTGAAGACCTAACCATTGGTGCACTCATTTGTCTGAACCAGTGTGTGACAGACCCTTTCAGTGTGGAACTTCAAGGAATATGAACTTTTTAAGACCCCAAATGAGGAATGATTGTCGTAATGAGGTACACTTGAGAGGTATGTCCAGGATGCAGCATGATGAAGGTAGAATGGATGTTGGTCCTCCTTTACCAAAAGTCCTTGTAGTTAGCATTACTACAGCAGTTGTATTCTAGCACAGTAACTTTGTTTCAGAATCTCTGATCATGGTATCTTAGAGGCATACATTTGACCTAATCTTTGGTGCACTCTGCTATCTGAACCTGTGGTCAAAAAAATGTTTTTGCAGTATGGCCTTCAGATGTCCAGCAACATGTAACAGTGGCCTTTGGGTAAGCAAGATGTATTTCGCTTGATTGCTGTGACCTTTTTACCCAAGAATTATTCCCATTTCTTTCTAACAATATTTCTGAATAAAAGAAAAAAAAAGTCTGAGTACCTTTTCTGAAAGCATGTTCAAAGTCACCAGACTGTAATTGGTAAATTTCTTTGAAAGTGTGACCAGGGCCATTGATTAGGACACATCTGTGCACACAGCATATTTAGACTTGGCAGAGGCTTTCAACACAATCCCATATTCAGTTATTGCCAGTAAACTTAAACTGAATGTAAATCCCTTCACTGTAAGATGGGTTGCCAACTGGATCACAAACCAGATGCACCCTATCAAAATGAGTGACTCCACATCAACCCGTAGACCTGTTACCAGTGGGGTGCCACAGGGGTCAGTTCTGGCCCCCTCCCATTGTTTAGTATATATTTGTCAGAAGTCAAAACTAAAGGATTGTGGCTGACCAAGTTTGCAGACTACTACAAATGAGGTGCAATCATCCAGTCCCCAAATGATGTCCATGTACTCCAGGAGGGTCTCACAGTCCAGCAATTGGTGTATTAGTCAGGGTCTCAAACTGAATCCAGAGAAATGCATCATTCCCTTCACACTCAAATCATCAATACCCTAAGTACCCAGGAAGTGCTAAGGAACTTGGGATCACAGGTTGACTGCAACCTTAACTTCAACCACCATTTGTCTACCATTGGAAGGAAAGGTTTCCACATAGCTCACTTGATTAGTAAAGGCATCACTTCAAGAGCAAAAGAAGTTATAACCCTCGTATACTTGGCACTTACCTGGCCCTTAATTGAGTATAATGTCCCATTAGTTATGTACCATACTAAGCACCTGCAGCAATTGGTGAAACCTCAGAGGTTTCTAACAAAGATGATCAAGGCCCTTCAGTGTGTGCCTTACACTGACCAACTGAAGTCTCTGTCACTGTACTCTATTGTATAGACTTCTTAGGTGAAACTTATGTCTTGCCTACAGAGCAACCCAAGACCCGAACCTAATGAACTTACTGCATATCTGTAAATCAAATTGGGTTTAGGTCTACTCATTTCATGGACTTTAGTATGGCCTGTGACTTAAATAGGATATACTGTGTGGACAGTTTTATCTCCCAACGACTGCCGTGACTTTGGAACAGGCTGCCAGTTCACATGAAACAGAGCACCTCTGTCACACTGTTAGAGGCACCTCGGTAAGTGGATGGGGCACCATAAATTCTTACAGGGAATAGTGCCCCCAACCCTCCTGGACATGGGTAGTCATCACTAAATGCAATCTTGGGTATTTACTCGTACTTGTACGGTATTACATTGGGTTGAAATGGGTAGGCTTAAAATGACCTCTCAGTCAATAGCCTAGTAATCTTTTTTGATCCTATCCTATCAAAAGAGCCATCTTTTTCAGTTGGAACCAAGCCCCAGCAGTAGCCGCCACCTCTTGACCTTGGAGCATTTGTGTGTGTATTTGTGGGTGTATAAGCTGGTAAAATCTGAATGCAGACACTAGTTTGTAGCAGTTCTCATCTTGTTTAGCAGTGTTATGCTCCCAAAGAAACACATTCAGCCTAATGTCATTGCTCGTGTATTATCCTTGCTGTGTTAACTTTTATCTTTGTGCACTTCATAACCAGGAAAATAGATTTTAGGAATATCTGACAGTCTGTTTTTCTCAACATTCTGCACTTTGTGATGCAAATTAATATATTTAGTTTGATTGCTGCTAAATTCAGGATAGAGTTGTGGGCCTTGTTATATTTAGTGGCACATATGAATATGTACTTTTAAGTCAAATTAGGATACAGTGGCACTGAAGCCTATTCAAGCTGATGTAGGCTTCATTAGGATGAGGGCACAGAAGTTCTACAGAGTACAGAGTCTTGTTATAACCACATTTTTATGCATCTTAGAAAGCCAACCTCACTCGTATGGGCTGTTTGTGCTCGTTTGCTAGACAAGTTGCAAGTTTTTTGCTTATCTGACAGATGTTTTCCATCACTTGTAGGAGTTGCCTTGTCAGTCCCATGTATTCTAGAACTCTGTCACAGTTAAGGTAACATGTCCTTGATAAACACATTTACTCTCTCAACTGCTTCATTAAGTTTAATTTGTGTAAGAATAATGTACAGGTATCCTAGTGTCTTCTTTTTTATACAAGTGCAATTGTGTGACCTTTTGACTGCTCTCAGCTGTCACTTTGTTTTTTATGCAGGAACATCTCATCAGTCAAGGAATGCAGGCTGATCAAGCTAATTCCCTGGTTGAAATGGCTGCCAGCAAATGCAGTTCTGTGAAATATGATGTTGAATTGGCTGAAGATTACATTGCTAGGCAGGTAAGTGTTTGGCACTTGTGAGTTCTTCATTGCTAGCTTGAACAGCTCTTCAGATTGTACTACACCTACTATTTAATCTGATGTCGATCTTCATGTAATTCTTGACTGTGGGCTCTGTTCGGAGCCTCGTAACTGACTCTGCCATTATTCCAGCTCGTGTCTTCCAAAAACTCTTGAGTTAAACACTCCATAGTGCTCCTCACAAGATTACCTCCAGATCTCGTTTGCCACCTCAGTGCCAGACAAGGTCTCTCCTCTGAGCTTTTGAGCGACAGCAAAAACTTTCTAAAACTGTAAGTTTGACATTTTTCCTCTTATATCAACATTCCCTTTCCATTTCTGTTACCTGCTCCTCTTTTAGATTGTCTTGTGTGTGTGACCTATTTCTTTAATCTATCGGTTTGGTAACCTGTTACGTACTATTGCTGGTACTTTTCCCCTTTACCCTACTGGTATTAAGTACCATTGTTGGTACTTCTTTCCTTCCTGTAGTTTAAAAAAAAAATTGATTTTTCTTACTTTTGTGTGTTTGTGTGTGGCCCCTTTTTTGTCATGGCAGGCAAACCTGTTTAAAGGCTGGCTTCAGAAGGTGCCAGAAATGTGATAGGAAGCTTCCTAATTCAGACTGTCTGTTGTTTAGGAGTAGTACATTTGCAAGAGGACTGTGCAGTTTGCCACAGTTTTTGCCATAGGCCTTTAATTGACCACAGAAATAAGCTTATTCTTAAAGGTCTTCTTAAATCAGACTTTGATGAGGCCTTATCTGGTTCTAAAACTGATGCACGTTCACCACCTTCTTTCTCAAGTAAGCCAAAGAGAAGAGGTCAGTCGGTTCAGACACATTCTTTGGAACTGCCAAGTAAAATAGCCAAGGCTCCCCATGGATGTCCTTCAAGAATGCAACTGCAGTTATAACATATGGGTTGTCCTGCCTCGGGCAGCCCTCGGTCGGTCGGATTCCAAAGTCTGTGTCCTGCGTCGGTCGGTGTCGCCTCCTCTCCGATGTCAGAACGGCTGGAGTATAAAGGCATCGGCCGACACCATCTTCTTCGGTCTTTCTTGCTGCGCGGTGCCCGAAGCAGAAGCAGTTCGCAAGTGCCGGTCGGTCAGCTCCTTTGTTTTCAGTACCGAAGTCATCTAAAAGCTAAGTACCCCGTTGGGGAACATTTTTTCTTGCCTCAGCCGATGTCAGAACAAATTGAGAAAGTTAATAATTGTTTGTCTTGTGGTAACCAAATACCTCATAAGGACTTCCATTCTTATTGCCTCCCTTGCCTGGGCCCAGACCACGACGTCTCGGCCTGTGCTGCCTGTGCTTGCTTTAATAAGCGCACTCTCAGGCGCTGGGCAGAATTTGCCAAAGAATTTTTCGGAGAATCTTTCGCTTATATCATGCCGTCGGAACAACCGACAACTCAATCTACCAAAAAACGAAAGGACCGGGAACGACATCCTCGGCCCGCGTCCTCCACCGATACTCCTCCTAAACCCTCCGCGAGTGCTTCGGTCTCTTTGGAAGCGGTAATTCTACCGCTCCAGGCCGACAACACAGCATTAACAAGTCCTTTGGTCTCGGAGTCTACACCGGTGCCGGTTGTTGATTTTCCTCCAGAAACCGAAGTTCTGGATCTACCCGACACCATTCCTGTGGACAAGGTTACTCCTGCACGTGGGGCAGCTAGGCCTCCTGTATCCATGTCCATCAAGGCCTTTGCACGTGCTAAGGCCGCCAGCCAGGCCACGGCCCATCCTAAACCTACTGCCCAGGCCCCTTCTTCTGATAAACAGATCATGTCTCTTGCTGCAGATCTTATTTCTCTTATCAGGGGGTCTCAGCCTCATCCAGACAGAGGTTCTCAGCCGCCTGCAGAGAAAAGGCCCAGAACTGAGCAGGCCGACAACCTCTCTTCAGATGAAGCCTCTGGGGATTCTGAGCATTCAGATACCCAAGAAGAATCCTTCCAGGCCTATGAGGACTCTGATGCTGAGGAATCAATTCCCTCTGCCTCTCCTCCAGAGGATTTCTCGTTCGGTGAAGTCCTACACTCTGAGGGAGCATTTTAAATGGCAGGGTCAGGAATTTTCTGATTCCAGGAAAAGGCTACGTACCTTCCTCAAGCTACCCCAGCACAGACCTTTAGCTATCCCTCCAGATGTTCTTCGTTCCACATTGCTGCAGTCCTTACTATTGGGTAGTCCGCTGTCCAGTCGGCCCGAATACCAGAGTATATGGCTGACGTCGGTCAGGGCGCATTAGACTGACGCCAGTACGCCAGGGTACTAATGCGCATGACCGACGTCATATCCTCAGTCTTTTTTGCCGCATGGTCCGATGCAGAAGCAGTTTTGCGAGTGCAGGTTGGCGTTCTGAAATATTTCCGAAGCCGGAGTTTCAGACCGAATCAGAGTTGGCTAAGTACCCGCTGGGGAACATTTTGGTTTTTCTTGCCTCAGTATTTAACCGGATGTCAGAAAAGTGAATAACTGTATTTCTTGTGGGAAACAGATACCTCATAGGGATTACCATACCTTGTGTATACCTTGTTTAGGGCCTGAGCACGACGTTGTTGGATGCCGCCTTGTGCTAGGTTTAACAAACGCACTATTAAGAGACGGTTAGACTGTGCCAGGTTAGTGTTTGGGAAGCGCTGTAATTATAAAATGCCGCCGGATGCTCCGGACGCCCAAGAAGCGCAAGGACAAAACAGCGGTTTAGGGTTGATGAACCGCAGTCCCGGACGCCGGTTCTTTAGAAGGCTCAGTGGAGCCAGAGGTTTTGCCAGGAGTTTCTTTGGAGTCTCAGGCAGAGACTTTACTGTTACAGGATGTGCCTTCTCAGGAGGTAGGCCAGGCTGAGGGGCTTCTCAGGTAACTGTTCTTCCTCTCTTCCCAAGGTAGTTAGAGCCTCTCCTTCTGTTGCCAAAACTTCTTTGAGAGGTAGGCCAAGTTCAGCTTCAGTGGGGGCTTCTCCTAGCATTTCAGGTTCTGTGCCTAAGAAACATATGCTTAAAATGGCAGAAGATTTGATTACTATGATTAGAGGTTCTATGCCCCCTCCTGATAAGAGGCCTAGGGTGGAACCGGAGTTTGATAGTTTTGAACAGTGTTCAGAGGCTTCTGAGTCTTCTGTTGAAGATTTGCAGGAGTATCCTCCTTATTCTGATTCTGATGTGGATGATTCCACTCCTACAGCTTCTCCTCCTGAGGATTTCTCATTTTCCGAGACTCTGCATTCCATGAGGGAGCACTTTAAATGGGAAGGCCAGGATTACTCTGATTCCAGGAAAAGGCTTAGGGAATTCTTGTTTTGCCCCAGCATAGGCCCTTAGCTATACCTCCTGTGTTGAATGTGGTGGAAGATGTTTTTGCAGAGGCTTCCCTGAACCCTGATTCTTTGCCTCCTGCTCCTGTTAAACCTGATAGGTACTATAGGGTGCCTGAAGCTCATAAGTATCTTTTTAAGAGTCCTAGGGCAGACCCGGAAACTGTTTCTCAGGGTCCTAAAGGTGTTAAGGCCTCTGTGGTTAAAAACCCTGTTCCCACTGATAAAGAGGCAAGGGCTTTGGATAGATGGGGAAAGAAAGTGTATACTTCTTCCACTTTAGCCATGAGGGCGTTGAATTGTCAGTTTCACATGCTTAAATATCAAAATTATCTCCTTTCACAACTGAAATCTAAGGTGGATGCTTTGGCGGAAGGTATTGAGTGTAAAGAGTTGCTGGATTTAGTTCATGTGTCTGAACAAGTGGGTAAGCATTCTTTGCAATGTGGTTTTGATGCTGTACAGGCCTCCTCGAGGGTGGCTGCCACTAGTTCTGTTCTTCGCAGGCATGCCTGGTTGAGGGATCAGAATTTAGCTGAGCATGTTAAGACAAGGATTTTGGATGCTCCTTTACAGTCTGATGTGTTGTTTGGTTCGCCTGTGGAAGCAGTTTTAAAGAAAATGGAGGACAAAGCTAAGTCTATGCAAACTGTTAAAGATTTTTGCAGGTGCAGCCACCGGGTTTAGTAGAAATTGGCCTACTAAGGGATGGACATATCCTGCTTATGATTCCCAGTCTAGGGGTAGGTCTAGACGTGGTAGGGGCAGAGCTCAAGGTTCTTTTAGGCCTAGAACAGGGAGTTCACCTGCTCAGACTTCTGGTGAGGGCAGGGGTCAGTCCTTTCGTAAACAGACCCAATGACCTGCCTTTTCAGCTGCCAGTAGATTCTCGCCTGGCAGCTCCTTTGGGAGGAAGACTGTCTCTTTTCAAAGGAAATTGGGATTTAATTACTCAAGACAGATGGGTGTTGGATATCATTCACCACGGTTACAGGTTTTATTTCCATACATTGCCCCTTTCAAAGGCATGCCAGATGTTCCTCCTCCACAAAGGAAAGAGGCTCACAAGCAAATTTCTCTGTTACTCCAAATAGGGGCCATTCAGCCAGTCCCTGTATCAGAAAGGGGCCTAGGATTTTATTCTCGCCTGTTCCTAGTACCAAAGAAGGGGAACACGTGGAGACCAATTTTGGATTTATCTATCCTCAACACTTATCTGGACATTCCCAAGTTCAAGATGTTGACGTTACAACAGCTTTTACCTCTGCTGGGCAAAGATCACTGGATGGTAACTTTAGATCTCAAGGAAGCTTACCTTCATGTGCCTATAAGACTAAGTTGCAGGAAGTATCTGCTGAGCTGGAAATTCTCATTATCAGTTCTCTGCATTGCCCTTTGGCTTATCTACTGCCCAGAGTATTCACAAAGGTTCTGGCTCCAGTGATAGCTTACTTCAGGCTAAAAGGAATTCAAATCTATCCTTACTTGGACGACTGCCTGATTCTGGCTCAAGAAAAGGAAGACCTTCTACAGCATCTGGAATATGTTATAGCAGTGCTAAGATGCCTAGGGTATTCTGTGAACCGAATAAAGTCCAGTCTAGTACCCTCTCAAGACATGTGCTTTCTGGGTGTGAGACTGAATACAGCAGCCCAGATGGCCTTTTAACCCCGGACAAACAAAAGAGTCTAACACTTTACTTCCATCAACTATCTCATCAGTCCGTGCTGACTGCAAGGACAGTCCTTCAAGCATTAGGGTTCATGGCATCTTGTATTCTGGTGCTTCCCAATGCCAAACTGCATATGAGGAAGCTACAATGGTATCTCAAAAATGTATGGACACAGCACTGCCAGGATTTGGACACTGTCATTCAAATAATACCTTGCCTTCAAAAAGAATTTTTGTGGTGGGCTCAGGAATGTCACCTAAACAAGGGACTCTCTGTGACCCGCCAGAGGCGAGTCAGATTTTAACGACAGATGCCTCGGACATTGCTTGGGGAGCTCATCTAAATGGAAAGTGGATACAAGACAAGTGGCCTGCCAGACTACAGCATCTACATATCAACATGAAGGAGATGTTAGCAGTCCAGTTTGCATTAATGGCTTTCAAGGAGTTACTTCTTCCAGGGCAGGTGTTGATTCTAACAGACAACACAACTGTCATGTGGTACATCAACAAGCAAGGGGGAACACATTCTTATCCTCTATGCAGGCAAGCAATGATTTTATGGGAGACTGCGCTAAGCTTGCAACTAACTCTTCAGGCAAGGTTTCTGCCGGAGCACAGAACTCCTTAGCAGATGTGTTAAGCAGACAAATCATGGATCCCCACGAGTGGAAACTGGATCTTCATGTATTTCAGAAATTGACAGTGTCATGGGGAACTCCAGACATAGATCTGTTCGCTTCTCCACTAAACCACCAGCTGCCAAAGTTTTGCACAAAGGGGTTTCATCACACAGCTTGGAAAGTGGATGCTCTGTCTTTCAGTTGGAAAAACCTTCATGTGTATGCCTTTCCACCTCTGCCTCTTCTTCCAAAGGTGCTATTAAAAGTCAGACAAGACAAGCCAAGGATGATTTTGATAGCTCCAGATTGGCCTCGGCAACACTGGTACCCACTACTAAGGAGTCTGGTAAGGAAGCCTCCATGGCCTTTACCTTTGATTCCTCATCTGTTATCTCAGAAGGACGGTCATCTGCTCAATGTCAAGCTTCACTCTCTTCATCTAACAGCCTGGCATATTCTGTGTTGAAACACAGCAGGTCTCAACTTCCTCAACAAGTTTTAAATGTGATTATGGAAGCTAGAAGACCTAGTACAAGGAAAGTGTACGAGAAAATGGAAGAGATTTTATTTTGGCGTGCAGCAAGGAATTTGGAGATTTCTGCGCCTAATTTGAGTGTGGCTCTGCAATATCTTACTGAGTTATTGGACAAAGGTTTGTCCTTCTCTTCCATTAAGATTCATGCTGCAGCAATTTCAGCTCACTATGATTGTGACCCACCATTGTTTTCGTGATCCTTTGTTCAAGCAGTTTCTTAGAGGGGCAAAGAATATAAGACCACATAGAGCTCCTACTCCTGCTTGGGATCTCAATTTTGTGTTGGAAAAACTTACTCTACAACCTTTTGAGCCTGCAGCTACTGCTGAATTGAAATACTTGTCATGGAAGACTGCTTTTCTGTTGGCTATTACTTCTGCAAGAAGGGTGTCTGAGTTGCAGGCCCTTATGGCAGTAGAGCCCTTTTTGATTTTCCATAAGGATAGGGTATCATTACGTACTAATCCTTCCTTTATGCCTAAGGTGGTTTCTAGTGTGGCTTTAAACCAAACTATTCATTTGCCTACTTTTTATGCAGACCCCAAAATAAAGGGGAAAAGATTTTGCACACTTTAGATGTACACAGGCAATTGCGTTATTATTTAAGCAGGACTAAGGATTTTAGGCAGTCTCAGCAGTTGTTTGTTTCTTTTGTTTTGAGTTCGCAGGGCAAGCCTGTGTCAAAACAAACTATTTCTAGGTGGATTGGGTTTTGCATTGCATTTTGTTATTCCCATCATGGCAAGGAGATTCCAGCTGGGATTAGGCCTCATTCCACTAGGGCTACTGCCACTTCAACAGCATTTCTAAGGGAGGTGGCAACTAAGGATATTTTGGAGGCAGCTACTTGGAGTTCAGTGCATACTTTCTCTAAGCATTATCACCTTCCTATCTACTCTAAGTCTAGGGCTGGTTTTGCCACAGCTGTTTTGCAAGGCATGTTGTCCGCTCCTACTTCTTTATGATTTGCCAGCCTCCCTTACCTCTGCTTTGGGATTCTACCCAATAGTAAGGACTGCAGCAATGTGGAATAAGAACATAGTACAGTTTTGTACCTACCATAAATGTAGATGTTCGAGGATCCACATTGCTGCAGTCCAATTACCCTCCCTCCTTCCCTCTGTGTTTAGGGGTGGTGTGTAGGTGAGGTTATATGCTGATATTTTTGTATATATTTTTGTATATATTGTACATATTTTTGGTGCAGGTATTTTGGGCCTTGTCTTTTTAGGGTCTTCTGACATCTGGGGCAAGAAAAGACTGAGGATATGACGCCGGCCATGCGCGATTAGTACCCTGACGCACTGGACGCCAGTCTAATGCCCTGACCGACGCCAGCCATATGCTCTGGTATTCGGGCCGACTGGACAGCGGACTACCCAATAGTAAGGACTGCAGCAATGTGGATCCTCGAACATCTACATTTATGGTAGGTACAAAACTGTACTATATGGATGTCCTGGATGATGTTTTCTCCGACTCCAGTGCTAACCCTGATTCTCTCCCTCCTGCTCCTGTCAAGCTGGACAGATATTATAGGGTCCCTGACGCCCACAAACATCTCTTTAAGGCCCATTCGGTGGATCTAGAAACTATTTCTTTCTTGCTGCGGTGCCCGAAGCAGAAGCAGTTCGCAAGTGCCGGTCGGTCAGCTCCTGTGTTTTCAGTACCAAGTCATCTAAAAGCTAAGTACCCCATTGGGGAACATTTTTTCTTGCCTCAGCCGATGTCAGAACAAATTGAGAAAGTTAATAATTGTTTGTCTTGTGGTAACCAAATACCTCATAAGGACTTCCATTCTTATTGCCTGCCTTGCCTGGGCCCAGACCACGACGTCTCTGCCTGTGCTTCCTTTACTGTTTACTCTCAGGCGCTGGGCAGAATTTGCCAAAGACTTTTTCGGCGAATCTTTCGCTTATATCATGCCGTCGGAACAACCGACAACTCAATCTACCAAAAAACGAAAGGACCGGGAACGACATCCTCGGCCCGCGTCCTCCACCGATACTCCTCCTAAACCCTCCGCGAGTGCTGGTCCTTTGGAAGCGGTAATTCTACCGCTCCAGGCCGACAACACAGCGTTAACAAGTCCTTCGGTCTCTGAGTCTACACCGGTGCCGGTTGTTGATTTTCCTCCAGAAACCGAAGTTCTGGATCTACCCGACACCATTCCTGTGGACAAGGTTACTCCTGCACGTGGGGCAGCTAGGCCTCCTGTATCCATGGCCATCAAGGCCTTTGCACGTGCTAAGGCCGCCAGCCAGGCCAAGGCCCATCCTAAACCTACTGCCCAGGCCCCTTCTTCTGATAAACAGATCATGTCTCTTGCTGCAGATCTTATTTCTCTTATCAGGGGGTCTCAGCCTCATCCAGACAGAGGTTCTCAGCCGCCTGCAGAGAAAAAGGCCCAGAACTGAGCAGGCCGACAACCTCTTCAGATGAAGCCTCTGGGGATTCTGAGCATTCAGATACCCAAGAAGAATCCTTCCAGGCCTATGAGGACTCTGATGCTGAGGAATCAATTCTCTCTGCCTCTCCTCCAGAGGATTTCTCGCTCGTGAAGTCCTACACCTGAGGGAGCATTTTAAATGGCAGGGTCAGGAATTCTCTGATTCCAGGAAAAGGCTACGTACCTTCCTCAAGCTACCCCAACACAGACCTTTAGCTATCCCTCCAGTTATGGATGTCCTGGATGATGTTTTCTCCGACTCCAGTGCTAACCCTGATTCTCTCCCTCCTGCTCCTGTCAAGCTGGACAGATATTATAGGGTCCCTGACGCCCACAAACATCTCTTTAAGGCCCATTCTGTGGATCTAGAAACTATTTCACAGGGCCCCAAGAGAGTGGCTACTTCTGCAGCCAAGAATCCACTGCCAGCAGACAGGGAAGCTAGGTCCCTGGAGAGATGGGATAAAAAAGTCTATACCTCTACCACCCTGGCCATGAGGTCACTTAACTGTCTTTTTCATATGTTTCAGTACCAGGATTTTTTACTGGATGATTTACAGAAAAAGCTAGCCTCTCCTGAGCCTATTGATAGAAATGCATTGCAGGATTTAGTACATAACACTCAGCAGGTTAGCAATCATTTTCTTCAGTGTGGTTATGATGCATTGGAAGCTTCATGTAGGGCAGCTATGACTGGGGCTGTTATTCGTAGACCTGCTTGGTTAAAAGAAGAGCCACTGCCAGACCATGTTAAAGTAAAGTTACTTGATGCACCTTTGGAAAAACAGAAGCTTTTTGGTGCTAATGCACAAGATGTGTTGAAGTCCATTGAGGAAAAAGCTAAATCAGTACAGACAGTCAAACATTTCCTCCAGGTTCAGCCACCCAGATTCAGCAGGAATTGGCCTTCAAAGAATTGGTCCTTTCCAGACACTGACAAGTCTCAAAGGGGAAAAAACAGGCGTACCCGAGGTAGAGGTCAATACCGAGGCTCCTACAGGGGCCGCCAATGGCAACCACCAAATCAAAGAAGTGGAGCAGGCAGTCCAGCTGCACCACAAGGACAACCACAATGACTTTATTTTCATACCATCTACAAAGGCTCAAAGAGAAGCGCCTTTGGGCGGAAAATTATCTTTATTCTCAAAAAACTGGCATATCTTAACCAAGGACAACTGGATTCTGGATTTAATAGACAAAGGTTACGGATTCCACTTCCATACTTTACCAATAAGACAAGGCATGCCAAACCTGCCACTTCATCAAAGGGCAGAGGCACTCATTCAAGTTTCAAAGCTGTTGAATATAAAAGCAATAGAAAAGGTCCCTCCACAGGAACAAGGCCAGGGATTTTATTCAAGACTGTTCCTTGTTCCAAGAAAGGAAAACAAATGGAGGCCTATACTGGACTTGTCTACTCTAAATACTTATCTCATTGTGCCAAAGTTCAAAATGCTGACGTTGCAGCAACTCCTTCCCATGCTGGGCAAGGGGTCTTGGCTGGTCACTCTGGACCTCAAGGAGGCATACCTGCATGTCCCAATCAGACAAAGCTGCAGAAGATACCTCAGATTTCTTGCAGGGACAGAGCATTATCAATTCTCAGCATTCCGTTTGGCTTATCTACTGCACCCAGAGTGTTCACGAAATGCCTGGCATCAGTAGTGGCACACTGCAGACTCCAGGGGATTCAAATATACCCCTACCTGGACGACTGCCTCATACAAGCAGACAACAAACAAACCTTGATAGCAAACTTGGACTATGTCATTCAATTACTACAGACCTTGGGATACACAGTCAACATTCAGAAATCAAGACTTCTGCCATCCCAACAAGTTATTTTCCTAGGAGCCAAACTGGACACAAAAACACAAATGGCTTATCTCACAGAGGAAAAACAACAGCAGCTACCAGAGTACTTCAAAGGCCTAGCAAAGCTCTCCCAGCTGACTGCAAGGAAAATCCTGCAGGCCCTGGGGTTCATGGCATCTTGCATTCTTCTTATACCTTTGGCAAGACTTAATATGAGAAAGCTGCAGTGGTACTTAAAAAGCTTATGGTCCCAACACAGCCAAAGCCTAGAGGACGTAATCCCACTCATTCCATGTCTGCAAAGAGAATTTTTGTGGTGGGCTCAAGCAATCAGTTAAACAAAGGCATGTCTTTCAACAAACCTCAAGCAGTTCAAATGATTACAACAGACGCCTCAGACCATGGATGGGGAGCGCACATGGAGGGCAGATGCATTCAAGGTCAATGGACACCAAGGGAAAGGCATCTGCACATAAACCAAAAGGAGATGTTGGCAGTGATGCATGCAATCGAGACTTTCAAAAAATCACTTCAACAAGGACATTTGCTAATAAGGACAGACAACACCACTGTTGTGGTATATAAACAAGCAGGGAGGCACTCATTCTTACCCCCTCTGCAGACTAACAATGATTCTCTGGGAAAAATCCCTAAGTCTGAAGATACATTTGCAATCCCAGTTTGTGCCAGGCAAGGACAATATACTGGCGGACAAGCTGAGCAGAAATTTCTTGGATCCACATGAATGGATGCTGCACCCTCACATTTTCTCACAGATAACAAGGACATGGGGAAGACCGGACATAGATCTCTTTGCTTCTCACATGAATCATCACCTGGAAAAGTTCTGTACAAGGACCCACCATCCTCTAGCCTGGAAAACAGATGCTCTCTCCTTCAGCTGGAATTCCCTAACAATTTATGCATTCCCTCCACTACCACTGCTGACCAGGGTGATACTGAAGATCAAAGCAGAACAACAAACAGGCATTTTGATAGCTCCAGACTGGCCAAGGCAGCACTGGTACCCATTGCTGTTGAGCATAACTCGGACCAAACCGTGGCCTCTGCCCCTATGGCCTCTGCTTCTAACACAGCACAATTACAGGGCTGTGCATCAAAACCTGAAAACATTGCATCTGACAGCCTGGAGGTTACCATAACTCCTTCCGATATCTCTCTTTCCAAAAAAGTTCAAGAGATCTTATTGGAAGCACGCAGACCTTCCACCAGAAAAACCTATTCAGCCAAGTGGAAGAGATTCATCATCTGGAATGCCAACATCGGCCAGGATACAACAGTATTGAGTATACCTCAGATATTGGAATACTTGGCAGAAATGTTTCATACTGGTCTCTCATATTCTTCCATAAAGATTCATGCCTCAGCAATCTCAGCAAAATAGAATTGTGATCCACCTGTGTTTTCACATCCTTTGCTAAGACAGTTCCTCAGAGGGATAAAGAATATCAAACCTCCCAGGAAACCGCCAGTACCTGCATGGGACCTCAATTTCATCTTGGAAAAATTAACTCTTCCTCCCTTTGAACCAGCAGCAACTTCAGAAATGCAATTTCTCTCATGGAAAACTGTTTTCCTATTGGCAATTACATCAGCAAGAAGAGTCTCTGAGATACAGGCACTCATGGCAGTACTTCCTTTTCTCATTTTCCATCAGGACAGAGTCTCTCTAAGAACCAATCCTTCACTCATGCCAAAAGCAATTTCCAGGGTGTCTCTAAATCAAGCCATTCACCTGCCTACTTTCTTCCCCAATCCTCAAAACGGGGGAAGCACTGCTGCATACTTTGGGCATGCACAGACAACTACGCTACTACTTGGACAGAACTAAGGCCACCAGAAAGTCTGACCAACTGTTTGTAGCCTATGCTGCTGGAGTACAAGGGAAAGCGATCTCCAAACAATTTCCAAATGGATTGGACACTGCATCAGATTCTGCTATTCTTTTCATGGAAAAGGTGTGCCAGCCAATATTAGACCACACTCCACCAGAGCTATAGCCACATCCACAGCTTTCCTAAGAGGAGTGGCTACAAAGGACATTCTAGAGGCTGCTACATGGAGCTCCGTGCATACATTTGCCAAGCACTACAACCTGCCTTTATACTCCAGATCCCGTGCAAGCTTTGCTTCGGCAGTCCTGCAGGGCATTTTAGCTACACCATCACTTTCTTAGTTCCAACAACCCCCAGCTTGGCTATGGTATTCAACCCATATGTTATGACTGCAGTTGCATTCTTGGACATAGAACAGTTTTGTACCTACCATAAATGTAGATGTCCGATAGATATGCAACTGCAGTCAGATTTTCCCACCCTCCTACCCCTCTGCAACCTTCTTTATGGGTCCACTACCCCTATTCCTATTAGCTGGGGGTATCTCCTATGGTGTATCTGTTTATTACTGTTGTGCATATCTGGAATTGTTTATCTATTCACCAAATTTAGCCTTCCTAGGAGGGCACCTGGCATCTGGGGCAAGAAACACTGAAGAAGATGGCATCGGCCGATGCCTTTATACTCCAGCCGTTCTGACGTCGGAGAGGAGGTGACACCGGCCGACGCAGGACCCAGACTTTGGAATCCGGCCGACCGAGGGCTGCCTGATGCAGGACAACCCATATGTTATGACTGCAGTTGCATATCTATCGGACATCTACATTTATGGTAGGTACAAAACTGTACTTTCCAAAAGTTCCCCATGGACCAGTGGGTCAAGTGTCTGAAGCTTCGGAGCCATTGGTGCCAGTTTCTGTACAGACTTCATCAGCGCCAATGCCATTGGTATATGATATTCTTCATGTTTCACTGTTGCAGTCATTACATTTGGGTAATCTGCTGGCAGGTTGCCCTCAATCGGCCTGATTAACAAAGTCTTGGGTCCTGCGTTGGTTGCTGTCCCATCTTCCATGATGTCAGGGGTATAAAACATGCAGCCAACGCCATTACATCAATCTTTCTTGCTGCGCGGTGCCCGAAGCAGAAACAGTTTGCCAGTGCCGGTCGGCCGACTCCTGAAATTTTCGTTTGACTTTCAGAACCGAAGTCTTCTACTAAAAGCTAAGTACCCCATTGGGGAAACTTTTTCTTGCCCCTTGCTGATGTCAGTAAAAGTTAATAATTGTATTACTTGTGGGTAGCAAATACCACATAAGGATTTTCATTTGTACTGTATTCCTTGCCTAGGCCCTGACCACAACGTGCCTTGCTGTCAGTTTTGTGCTAAATTTAATCAGCGCACTATTAAACATTGGTGTATTTTTGCCACTAAATATTTTGCCTTAAGATTTACCTGTCCAGAAATGTCAGTTAGCAATCCGACTACCGGAATACCTAAAAACGCAAAGAAAGAGAGACAGACCGTCGAGGTCCAAAACTGACTAAGCTTCTCCTAAGCCAGTTGCCAGTACTCAGTGAGGTGCTTTCGCAGCCCCTGATACCTGCTGCTTTTGATTCGCAGGCCTCTACTGAGACCCATTTGGAGTCCGGTATGCCACAAAATACTTTAAGTATTGAACCCGCAGCTGTCTCTACCTTAGATGGGTCCAGAGCCGCTGAGCAGGCACTGGCTTCTGATGGTGTTTTCAGGCCTAAAGATCTGTATATTAAACTGACACCATCTTCAAAACTAAGGCCAAAAACTACTTCTGTGTCTAAAAAACTGACGCTTGGGCCACGTGTACAGGCCCCAATGCCTAAAAAAAAATGATCAAAATGGCTGAGGACTTAACTACCTTGATCAGGGGTACCCATCCCCCTCCTGCTAAGAGGCCTAGGCAAGGCACTGAGTATGAGTCTTCAGATGAGGTTTCTATTTCTTCTGATTCCTTCTCTGATCAGGAATTATATATTCCCACTTACGAGGACTCTGATGCAGATGATTCCATCCCTTCTGCTTCTCCTCCTGAGGATTTTTCCTTTGGAGAAACTTTGCATACCTTAAGGGAACACTTTCACTGGGAGAGTCAGGATTTCTCAGAATCTAAAGAGAGATTTGGGGATTTTCTTCTTCCTCAGCATAGGCCTTTGGCTATATCTCCTGTTTTAGACATTGTTGATATTTTCTCAGAATCCAGTATGACTCCTGATTCCCTGCCTCCAGCTCCCAGTAAGCCAGACCGATATTACAGGGTTCTGACTCCCACAAATTCCTTTTTAAAAACCCTGCTGCTGACCCTGAAACCGTTTCTCAGGGTCCCAAGGGCGTTAAGGCATCTACTGCTAAAAATCCTACCCCTTCTGATAGAGATTCCAGGGCGCTGTATAGATGGGTTAAGAAGGTTTACACGTCTGCAACCTCTGCAATCGGGGCATTAAATTGTCAATTTCATATGCTTAAATATCAACAGTATGTCATGGGTTTGCTTAAACAGAAAATGATGTTGATTTCTGACTGTGTGGAAAATAGAGTTGCAGGATTTATTGCATTCAGCTGAACAAGTTGTAAAACATACTTTGCAATGTGGTTTTGATTCCTTGGAGGCCTCTTGCAGGGCTGCTGTAACTGGATCTGTGATAAGAAGGCATACTTGACTCAAGTAGCAAAATCTGCCTGACCATGTTAAAACAAAATTGTTGGATGCTCCTTTACAACAGGACAGTCTATTTGGTAATAAGGCTGAAGAAGTTTTGAAAAATATGAAAGATAAAGCTAAATCTATGCAAACTGTGAAAGATTTCTTACAAGTGCAGCCACCCAGATTTAGTAGGCACTGGCCTACTAAGAACTGTTCCTTTCCAGTAGCCACTAGAGCCACTCAGGTCAAACCCAGACATTCCAAAGGCTCCAGGTTTCAGTCGCAAGGAACTTTTAGAAAAAGGCAATGGGGTGTCTCCACCACCAAATCTGGAAGTAAGGCACTTCCCTATGGTAAACAGTGTCAATGATTTTCCACTGCAATCACCAAGCAATTATCTTTTGGCCGCCCCTTTGTGGGGAAAACTGGCACTTATAGGTTCATAGGTTCATAGGTTAGTACTAGGCTAACTCTGCTTGCAGCGATTTTTTTAAGCCCAGCCAGTTATCCCCCTGTGAGATTCAAACCCTGTTCTTGTGTTTGTAAGGGCAACCATTAGGCCACCCTCCCAACCCTTCATGTACAAAACTGGCAACTGATTACCCAGGGCAAATGGGTTTGAAATATTGTATCCCAGGGGATACAGATTTCATTTCCACACGTTGCCAGTCCCAAACGGATGGCCAGACCTGCCTCTAAATCATTGGGCAGAGGCCCAGAAACAAGTTACGTCCCTCATGAATATGGGGGCTATTCAACCAGTACCAGAAAGGGAAAAAGGGACAAGGTTTTTATTCAAGACTTTTCCTGGTACCCAGAAAAGACAAATCATGGCGTCCAATTCTGGACTTATCCATTCTAAATACCTTTCTGGACATTCTAAAATTCCAGATTCAAGATGCTGACTCTTCAACAGTTGTTACCTATGCTGGGCAAGGATGCCTGGTTGGTACCTCTAGACTTAAGAGGCTTACCTGCATATCCCAATCAGGGAATCTTGCAGAAGATACCTCCGCTTCAAAGCAGGCTATTTGCATTACCAGTTCTCTGCACTGCTCTTTGGCTTATCTACTGCGCCCATGGTCTTCAGAGTGCCTGGCACCAGTAATTGTATTTTGCAGGCAAAGAAATATTAAAATTTATCCATACCGGGACGATTGTCTAATTCAGGCAGAAAACAAGGACACTCTCTTCTGAATACATCTGGCGTTTATAAAAAGACTTCTAACTTGTCTAGGGTACACTATAAACGAAAAGAAATCACAGCTGGTACCCTCTCAAATAATTACACTCCTGGGTGCAAGCTTGAATATAACTGCCCAGATGACATACCTTACGCCAGAAAAACAAATTCAATTGATGACTTACTTCCAGCAGATGGCCACAAAAACCCAGCTATCTGCAAGACAAATTCTGCAGGCCTTGGGGTTCATGGTCTCCTGCATCCTAATAATTCCATATGCAAGACTGCATATGAGGAAACTTCAGTGGTACCTAAAAAGCTTATGGAGTCAACATTGTCACAGCTTGGAAACTGATTAATATCATTCCTTGCCTCCAGCTAGGGTTCCTATGGTGGGCAGAAGCATGCCACCAAAACAAGGGACTGTCATTCACTCCACCCCCTGCCGCCCAAACCCTGACTACAGACGCATCAGGTTATGCCTGGGCGCATCTGGCAGGGAGATGCATTCGGGGCCAATGAAGCCCAAATCAAATGCACCTACTTATCAACCAGAAAGAAATGCTAGCTGTACATAATGCTCTGACAGCCTTCAAATTAACAAGATAGATTTTGACATAAGATATAATTTTCTTACTATCAACGTCAAAGACCTTTATACGTGTATTCCACACGATATTGCTCTAGACTGGGTTGGCCAAATGTTAAAGATTTATGGTAGTACTAGAAATGAGTTGGACATTGTCCATGAACTCTTGGACTTGACCTTAAGTAACAACTACTTTGTTTGGGGGTAATTTTTATCTGCAAAAGGTCGAGGTAGCTATGGGCTCCCCTTGTGGTGCAAGTGTTGCTAACATGGTCATGTCCCATTGGGAACATCTTTTTGTCCTTAACAATTGTGACTTCAAAGACAAGTTAATTTTTTATACCCGCTATTTTGATGATATTTTCATCTTACTAGATGGTGATCAAACCACCAGTGATTTACTGGTTGATTACTTTAACAACACTACACAGTTTTTGAAGTTCACTTTTACCTTCCACACGGATACTTCCACATAGCATACTTTGACATTTCATTGTCCAAGGACTATTCTACTCAGAAATACATAGCGACTATCTTTAGAAAGGCTACTTATTCCAACTCATTTCTCCACTTTTCCAGTTGTCACAAATTCCATCAGAAACGAGCTATAGTTAAGGGTCAACTGGTCAGGGCAGCCCGTATTACCACATTAGACAAAGATTTCCATGCTGAATGTAGACATTTAAGAAGTATGTTTTTACATCGTGGCTACCCTGACTATATGCTCGATGGGATTATAGATGAGGTGACTTCTTAAACGTTTGAGACATTTCTTTAGGCCAATTTCGGACAGAGCACACACCTTACACAATGAGATAGAGAACACTTTTTCTCAACCTTTGAATGTTTCTAAGGTTACACACTTATCTGAGACACCGCGTGTCACCTTTATAACAACTTACAATCTCAATAGTAAGGATTGTTTTCAGGTTCTGTGTAAAAAGTGGGCATTATTTAAGAATGACAATAGTGTTTATCAGAAATTAGGTGACCACCATGTTATATACAAGAAAGCTAAGAACCTTAAAGCTTTCTTTGAACAACATCAAACTGGAAGGGTAAGGACAGCTGGCATGTATAAATGCCAAGCTTGTAGTTACTGCCAATACGTCATTGAATCTAATCGATTCAAAGTTCAAGATCAACAATACTATTTGAAGCTGGGAGTTCATAGGTTCATAGGCAGATACTAGGCTATCTGCCCTAGGGCATTCATAAGCCTAGCCAGAGTGTATTTAGCTTCCGTCTCCCTATTAGATTAGCCTACTGTGCCTCTGTAAAGTAGGTCACAGAAGGTACCGTTTAAGATTAGTTTACTGTGCCTCTGTCTAGCAGGGACACAGAAGAGATCCCAGGGGTGAATTTGCGATTTCCCATCCACGCGTCCAGATTTCGCTTGAAGGGGGTCAGCGAGGGGCTATGTCTAACATGTATTGGGATTCTATTCCAGAGTGAGGGGAGCCTCTGGGAAATGAATCTGTCCCTCCAGCATATCCTGTTTATTTTTGTGCTGAGGTTTAAGTCCCTGGAGCGTGTAGCTCTAAGGGACTTGGATTTTTTGAGGTGGAAAATGTCCATTAATTCTGGGTTTGACCTGGTTTTGTACGTCAGGCATAGATCGCCTCTGAGTAGGCGGTAAGCAACTGAGTAGAGCTGAAGTTTCTTTAGTCGAGCTGCATAGGACATCTGTTTGTAGCCCATGATCCTCTTGGTGAGGTACTTTTGGGGTCTCTCCAGTTGCAGGTGTCTGGTAAGGTACATCCCAAAAGGGGCATTGTATTCAATTATGGGCCTGATGATTGACTAGTAGAGGGGCAAAATGACCTCTCTTGATCTATATGCGAACCCTTTCGTGATAAGGTGGGCTATATAAAAGGTCTTTCTAACCACTTTGGCAACGTGATTATCAAAGGATAGATTTCTATCTTCGTTGGTCCCCAAATCTCTAATTACTTCTTCTGTACTTAATGGATTACCACCTATGTGGTAATGTGTGGACACCTTGTTTTTCCCAAAGGGGATGAGTATGCACTTTTTAGCATTTAGCTTGAGGTCGTGGCTCTGGCACCAAGCATCCGTCTCTGTGAGACCCTTTTGGAGGATGGTTGTGTCAGCTGGAGATTCGATTATGGCCCCCAGTTTGCAGTCATCTGCAAACTTTATCAGCTATAATCCCCCCGTGTTAGCCTGAACCTCAGAGAAGTATATACCGAACAAGGGAGGTCCCAGAACTGAGCCCTGTGGGATGCCACTTGTAACTGGTTTGGATTCGGACATGACACCTGTGATTCTAACCATGTGGGTTCGATCTCTGAGCCAATTTGCAACCCATTTTGTGATATAGGGGTTGATATTTAAGCTGGTAAGCTTATTTATGATGCCAGAGTGGGGTATTGTGTCGAAGGCTTTTGCGAGGTCCAGGTAGGCTGTGTGGACTACCTTGCCCTCATCTATGGCTTTGGTAACTGTTTGTTTCAAAGAAATCAACTAGGTTTAAGACGCAAGATCTGCCCTTAAAGCCGAATTGGGTAGGGTCCAGTGTCTGGAGGCTCCCAATGTCTTTGTTTATGAGTTCCATGATAATACTCCATAGCTCCATAGCTTTACAGACCAGACTAGTCAGGCTTATGGGGCGATAGTTCCCAGGTTCCATTGTGGCACCACATTTGTGGAGTGGGACCACTGTAGCTTTACACCATTCTTTGGGTACATATCCTGTAGTAAGGCTAAGTTTGAACAATGACTTAATGTGAGGGTTCAGTTCTTCTTGGAGCTCGTGTAAGACACAGCCTGGGACACCGTCCGGTCCCATAGATGCTATGTTTTTTGCTTTGGAGAGGGCAGCTTTCACCTGTGCATCTGTGATGTCAGGGAGGTTACATTCAGTTGGGATAGGCATTTGCTCTTTTGGGGGGGAAAGGGGGGAGAAGTTTGCGCTGAATCTGTCTGCCAGGATGTTGGCTATGTCTGTAGGTCCGGTATATTTTGTACCGTTATGCAACAATTCAGAGCATATCTGGGAGTTTCCACCCATATTCCTGACATAACTAAAGAAGGCCTTGTGATTATCTTTAGTGTCTAGGGCAATTTTTCTTTCAAAACTGGCCTTTGATGATTTTATGAGGGATCGAAGTTTCTTGCTAATGCTGATCAGAGATGCCTTCCCTTTTAGGGATTTTGCTCTGTCATGTAGTATCTTTCTCTTTCTGTTGTATAGCTTATTTATGGCCGGGGTCCACCAGACCGGTCTCCTGTTTTTGGAGGAGTGAGTTTTGGTTTTATTTGGGATAGCATGATCCATGCATTCCTGCAGGTACTCATAGAATGCATTTGTAAAGGATTCTGCGGATTGGGCTGTATTATCCTCTGGCCGGGGGCTTTGAAGGTTTCCACCTCAGTCTTGAGAAGTGCAAAGTTGGCTTTTGAGAAATTCTTTACAGTGATTTCCTTGGCTGGGGGTGGGGACGGGATATGTATGTCCAGGGAAATTTTGTTTATGGTCTGATCGTACCAATGAGGGATTTGCCTCTGGTGTGGAACATAGAGTCCCCATGTTGGTGATGACCAGGTCCAATATGTTTTTCCCTCTTGTGGGGGTGGTGACCAGTTGTTCCATCATGTTAGAGTTTATAAATTCAGGGAACTGTTGGGCGAGGGTGTTTGGGCTTGAGTAGTTTTCCCAGTCTATGTTTGGGTAGTTGTAGTCACCCAATAACAGTGTTTGGAGAGACCTTCATATTCTCCAGTGTTCTCAGGAATGCCAAGTGGGGTTCCTGTAATAGGGAGGGTGTTCTGTAGCAGGCTTCAAACTGAAAAACAGATCTGAAGTAGCTACTTCATTTGATCTGCAACCTGTGGGGTGTCGGATCCGACCTCGGATCCGGTCCGACAGCTTTCCAAGATCCGAGCTCCTAGCTCCTCCCCCCTACCCATAATCCCCTAGTACCAACCACATTACCTCAGATCGTTTTTTTGTCGCGGCTATAGAAACTTCCTCGTGAAGAGCTCCTGGCTGGGTGAGATCATTGCTGGTTTTTAAACCAATTTTTCTCTCAAAGTTTTTGTGTGTGTGTGTTAGTTTCCCTTTTCTGCTTCTGTTAGTTTTTTGGGTCACTTTTGTTAAATTTATAACTAAATTATCTTCACTCCCCTCCCCCTCCTAGTGTTTGGGTGTGTGTGTGAAAGATGTCAGAAGGGCCTAAGGCCATTTTCTCTAAATGTACTGAGTGTGGCCACAAGCTTTCTCCAGCTGATGGCCACACTCAGTGCGTTTTGTGCCTGGGGCAGCCCATTTGTCAGGGGCCTGCCAAATCTGTGCGCCTTTAACCCTCGGCACTCGGGATAGGAAGAACAAGCTGATCCTGGCGGGAAAGCTCCCCCAGGAGTCAGCTTCTTCTTCCTCTCCCGTTCGGGCTCTAGCTGCTTCAGTGCAATCTATCCCCTTAGCTCTACCCGGGACTCAACCTCCCTCATCGGGTTTGAGCTCTGGGGAGACTAGTGCCTCTTCCCTCACAGAGAAGAGGCATAAGGATAAGGATGGACATAAGTCCCATAAAGGCGGGCCGAATCTCATCCTTCGGCTCTGCCAGCAAAACTATTAATCTCCCTCGAGGGTCTCCGGATCCCCCTCCTCTCGGCGCCTCTGTTTTTCGCTGGAGGAGGATAGGTCTCCCTCGAGATCTTCGAGGCGACCCCCCCGGCCTGCCTCTACTACTTCATCGAGGTCAACCCGAAGCATCTCCGAAGCGGATATGGATTGGATGATGCGTCGGTTCTTATAGACCCAAATGCAGATGGGGATGCTCTTTCCTCCCCCCCCCCCTCTGGGGGGGGTGCAGCCCCCATATTTGCCATGATCACTCCTTCTCCGACCCATTTTCGGGTCTCTGAGTCATCGGATCCAGGTCCTTTCGGACCCGGGGAACTGTCTGCGCCGATAACGGTTGTCTCTTCGACGCCGACTATAACTTCGAGCTTGTCGGACCCGAGCTCTCGGGGCCGAGGGCTGAGCGTCAGATCCGAGGGAGTTGCTGTGTCTTCGGCGCTGTTGACGTTTGAGCACACTACTGCCTCGGCTCCGACCCCGATCCCTTCCTCGGATCCGAGGAGATTGCTCTCAGAGGCTGGTGAGAGTGGCTCCCCTTCGGCTTTTGAGGTAGTGGAGAGGGTACTGTCGAGGTCCTCCAGATCCCCGACCCGGGCTTCGGATCCACCCATACCCCCACTGTATGAGGGTCTGTCTTCCATCATCCGTTCATCTGGACAGCCTGCCCAAGCCCTCCAGCTAGTTCCCGTGGAGGAACAGCAACCCGTGGACGAGCCCTCTTCGGACAGTCCCACCGAGGAGGTCCCTCAAACATCGGTGCAAAAGGAGGCACCTGGACTCCCCCTGAGTCCATTATCACAGACACGGACTTAGATGATACGGAGGGTTCCCCAAGGTCACCCCCTGAAGATGTCTCCTTTGGGGACATCAATGAAATGTTGCGTATTAGAGGGGGGTGGTCAGCCCAAAAGCCTTCCCTTGATGAGTCCGTGTTCCTGGAGGCCTTTGAGGCAGGCCCATTTACTTCCTGGGTGTCCCTTCTGGCCGTCCCCCTGGGGGACTTAATTACCACCAGGGCTTGGAAGGAGCCCAACACAGTGGAGCCAATCCCAAGGCACCCCGATAAAGTCCTCAGCCCACCCACAGATAGACCGTCTTTGGCCAAAGGAACCCCCGTTGATGCTATGTTGGTGGCGGCGGCCACCAAGAAAGAATTGCGCAGGAGAGTTCTTCGGTTCACCCGCCAGATAAGGAATCTCGAGCGCTTGACCAGATTGGGAAGCGGATGTTTGCTTCAGCGACCTTTTCCATAAGGGCGCTGAACTATATGGCACATACCATTAGGCTACAGCGAGACTTAATTAAGGAATACGCTGCAGCCCCCCCAGAGTCCATGTTGGTTCCATACAAAAAGGTTTTTGAGACTCGAATGGCCACTCTAAAATCCATCTCAAATACTTCTATGCAGCTTCTCTCCCATGCAATGGAGGGAGCCCTAGAGCTAGCGGAGCCGCGGTCATCTTGCGACGTCTTTCCTGGCTCCGTCTGTGCAACTTCACGGACCCCTTCAAGGCGTCCTCGTGAACGCCCCTTTTGACGGTTCTGCCCTGTTTGGCAAAACTGTTCGTGGCACGCTGGTCCAAAGTGAAAAGGACAGGAAGACGCTGTCTGCCGTCAGTCCGCTTCTCTAATCCCCAAAGATTCTTCTCCAGGAATCAGAGGGGACAAAAGAAGCTGTGGTTCCTTAAGTCTCAGCAATCCCATCTTGCTGCGGACCACTCGTCCTCCAGAGGCAGAGGAGGACAAGGTGGATGCCGGCCCAGAGGCAGAGGGGAGCCGCGTAATTTCGGGTCTAGAGAACCTTTCTCTGACAGACCTGCGCAACAGCCCTGAGGGCTTGCCCGACTGTCCCTCTCTGGAGGCAGTCGGGGGGTGATTGTCGGAGAACCTGTCAAACTGGGAGTCCCTTACAACAGATCGATGGGTGCTCCGGATCATATCCAGAGGTTACTCTATTCCATTCATAAACCTTCCCCCCAAATCCAGGCGCCTCCCTGATGTCCCACCCGATCAGAGGGAGGCAGCGGTTTTGGAAATTTCAAAGCTGCTAAGAAAAAGAGCCATCCAGCCGGTCCCCCCAGACCACTCCGGATTGGGTTATTACTCCAGGTTCTTTTTGGTGCCAAAGAAAACAGGGGACCTCAGACCCATCTTAGACCTTTCCGCCCTGAACCTGTTCATACCCAAGGAAAAGTTCCGGATGGTCACTCTCCAATCTATTCTCCCCCTACTGCGGGAGAACGACTGGATGTGCTCGCTAGACCTCAAGGATGCGTATTACCACATATTAATGGACAAACGATCCAGGAGGTTTCTCCGCTTCCGGCTCTGAGCCAGTCATTATCAATTCAGGGTTCTTCCATTCGGCCTCACCTCAGCCCCCAGAGTGTTCACCAAGGTCATGGCAGTAGTTGCAGCCCACCTGAGACTCCAGGGCATTCAGGTCTTCCCTTACCTAGACGACTGGCTCCTCACCGTGACAAACAAGCATCAGCTCTGTGCGGCGAGAGATTATGTTCTGTGTCTGGCCCACAACCTAGGCATCTCAGTAAACGAGCAGAAATCCTGCCTGTGCCCCACTCAAGCCCTAGAATTCAGAGGCCAGGTTAGATACACAAATCTCCAAAGTTGTGCTAACGTCAGTCAGGCTGAACAGCTTGTCATTCCAGGTGTTAGCCCTTCTTCGGAGCCCTGCTCCTCCAGCGGAGTTAGTCCTGAGGGCATTGGGGTCTATGTCAGCAGCGACCGGTCTCTCTTTTCATGCTCGTCTGCGAATGCGCATATTACAATGGACCCTTCAAGTCCAATGGTCCTTGTCGATCCACCCATTATGCATGCCAATCCCCCTGAGCTGGGTGTGCAGGGACTCCCTTCTGTGGTGGTTACAGGCGCAGGAACTCAGACCAGGGAGACCCTTTGTAATTCCTCCGGCCAAAGCCACGTTGACCACGGACGCTTCTTGCCTCGGGTGGGGGGGCATTGTTCAGGCAGATCCGTTCAAGGCACGTGGACTCCCCTAGAGACCGCATTACATATCAACGTCCTAGAGATGAGGGCGGTGCTTTTAGCGTTGCAAGCTCTCCACGACCTTCTTCCCATAGGGACTATTGCAATCCAGACGGACATGTCAGTAGTCTGGTATATAAACAAACAAGGAGGGACCAGATCTTATCCCCTGTGTCGAGAAGCCATGAGAGTGTGGGAATGGGTGATTTCCACCAACCGCTTTCTGATAGCAACGCACATTCCGGGGCGGTCCAACATATTAGCGGACAAGCTAAGTCGAGTGTTCCTCACTCCATACGAGTGGTCTCTGAATCCATCTGTTGCGAAGCAGGTCTTCCACAAATGGGGTCAGCCTCGCTGCGACCTTTTTGCTTCTCCTTTAAACACAAAATGCAGCGAGTACTTCATGATAGTTCCCCCCCCCCCAGAGACGCTCTAGTCCATGCTTGACCTCCCGGACTCCTTTATGCTTATCCCCCCCCCCCCCACTTATGATGAAATTCATTCAGAAAGCCTGTTGGTTGGGGAGCAGAGTTATCCTCATAGCCCCATTCTGGCCTCGACAGATCTGGTTCCCCTTTCTGCGGTCTCACTGTGTGGCTTCCCCATGGATTCTGGATCCCAGTCCAGACCTAATCTCGCACCCAGTGAGATGCCATACCCCAATCCTGGTCAATCTCAAACTTGCTGCTTGGTTGATCCAGTTCCATTAATGGCTAGTTCTCCCGGTATCTCATCCCCCGTTAAGGCCATTCTGGTGGCGGCTCTTAAATAATCTACCAGGAAACTTTACAACAGTAAATGGAAACGTTTTTCCATCTGGGCCAAAGATAAAGAATTGGACACCTTTACTGTCCCTATTCCGACTATTCTGGACTTCCTCTCCCTGCTTTTTAGACAGGGAGCAAGTGCCTCCACAGTCAAGGTGCAGTTGGCGGCCATCTCCCATTTTCATGTGGCGGACGGCATAGGCTCCTTAGCATCTACTAAGTTGTGCAAAACCTTCTTAAGAGGTGTTTTTCTTTTGAAACCACCTGTCAAGACTGTGGTTCCCCCGTTGAATCTCACTCTGGTCTTACAAGCCTTAACAAGACCACCTTTTGAGCCGGCGGCCTCGGTTCCGTTAAAGTTCTTGATGTTAAGTTGTCAATCTCGCCTTCATTCTTGCTGGATGGGTTCGGAGCCGATCCTCGGCTCCGACTCGGCACTTGCTTTAGCTCGAGAACTCCTTTTACCAGCTCGAGGCAACCCTATATCCCATGATGCAAGGCGGAACTACCTCAGATCTCGTTTGCCGCTTAGCGAAAGAGGTCTCCTTTGCCAGCTGAGGTAAGTTTTTTCTTGTAAAAGAAGAAAAAGTTTAGTTAGGGGTTTATTTTTTCCCTTTAGTGTTAGATTAGCCTGTACTTAGTTACAGCCCACCCTATTCCCTTCCTTTTAAACTATTATAAATAGTTTTCAGTTTAAAGTTTTAGTCAGGCCTAGTTCCCCAAGTAATTCCCTTCCTGTGTGTCTGTGTAAGGGATTAATTGGTGTGTTTGTTGGGACTGTTTGTGTTTCCCTTCTAGGATGTCAAAAGAAGGCAAGGTCTCAGGCTTCAAGAAGTGTGACCAGTGCTGTCAGAAAATCTCTGACAGACGGTCACACTTCTTGTGTTTATTGCCTGGGGCCTTTGCACCTGCAGGACTCCTGTGCGTTGTGTCATGCTTTTAGCCAGAGAGTCCTGCAGGAAAGGAGGAACAAATTAATCCTCCGAGGTTTACTTAAACCTGAAGGTTCTCCTCCTAAGTCAGGGGCAGGAAAACCTCTTAAGCCACGAAGGTTCAGGCTACAGTGTCCAAGCGTCCTCCGGTGGCTCGCTCCGTCGAGCCGATATCGCTCGGCTGGAGTCGATAGTTCTTCTGTTAGAGTAGTGGGTTCGGTGCCGACCGGCTCCGATACCCTGACTACTGTGGCCTTGTCGGCTCCGGCTGGAGCCGACACCTTATCCAGCATCGGAGCCGAGATATCCTCGGCTCCATCTGGGGTTCAAGGGACTTCGGCTCCGATGGCTTCGACCGTAAGAGATCCCGGTCCCTTCTATACGAGTATTCACTCGGCTCTGGGGTCTCCTCTTTTGTCGGAGCGGAGCCATCGGAGCCGATCTTGAGATCTTCCAGGCTGTCTGACCACGATTTGGAGAGGGTGGTAAGCAGGCTGTTTATAGTCTCAGGCACTGGCCCAAATGCTCCATAGCCCGTCTCAACAGACTTGGCTATAGCCCGATTCTTGAGATTCCTCCTCCGACTCCACACCAGAGTTCGGCGGAGCTTCTTGGGACAGCGACTGTTTGATGCGGAGCTGATACATCCTTCGGCTCCGTCTTGCTCCGATCTCCTCCTTGAGACCTTCCTTGGAGGATCCGGTCGTCGGGTTTCCACTGTCGGCTCCGAGGGCTAGTGGCATCGGACCCTTGTCCGACCCCGCTCTCCCTCTCGGGGCTTGCTTTGGTAGCTCGGCGCCGACATCGCCTCGAGCCTTCTCTCCTTGGAGCCGACCATTCCTGTTTCTTCGAGCGGTATGTTCCGGTCTCCCGGGGAGAGGAGCCTTTGAGGTGATGAGGAGTGTCCTGGCCTCTGAGCCTGGTCAACGGTCTATCCCTCTAGCTCCTCCCTCATCAGTGCCTGCAGATGCCTCTTGCCAACCTCTTGCTCTCAGGGATCCATCGCCCCAGGTTTCCCCACTGGGAATTTCCTCCTCTTCCGAGGTTTCTCCTGATCCTGCAGGGGAACCCCCTCGGAAGAGGGCGTGTAAGAGGAAACACACAGTCTCCCATGAGTCTACTACATCTGATACCGACTTAGATGAGTCGGAGGGTTCCCCACGGTCCCCCTCTGAGGATGTCTCCTTTTCAGACATCCTTGAGCTCCTCAAACAGAGGGGGAATTGGCCCTCCATTGACCCCTCCGAGGAAGAGTCTGTATACCAGGAGGCTTTGGATCCCGACCCTCCACCTCCTGGGTGTCTCCGCCTTCGACCCACTCATGCAGGTAGTGGCTCGGAAGGCGTGGCGCTCCAGATTCTGTGGAACCTGTCCCCAGGAGACCATCCAAGTTCATCACGGCCCCTTCGGAGAAACAGTTCCTGTCCAAAGGTGTCTCTGTGGATGCTATGGTGGTGGCGGCGGCCACTAAGAAGGAACTGGCGGATCCTTCAGTGCCTGTCCATCCTCCTAATAAGGATTCTAGGACCATGGACAGGTATGGAAAGCGGATGTTTTCTTCAGCGACCTTTGCTATGCGTTCGCTGAATTACCTTTGTCACTTCACCAGGCTTCAGCGAGATATTCTCAAGGAACTGGGAGAAGTTGTCCAGGATCCTTCTGCTGCTGGGGCTCAGGAAAAGATTGCCTCACAGCTTGCTATCCTGAATTCCATATCTAACTCCTCCATGCGGCTCATATCTTATGCGGCCGATGGAGCGAGCAGAACAGAGCACAGGGGTTGCTCTTAGACGCCAGGCCTGGATGCGGCTGTGTAATTTTTGGGACCCTTTAAGGCGTCCTTCACCAACACCCCCTTTGACGGTTCGGCTTTGTTCGGACCTCAGGTGAAGGATACTTTGACCAGATTTGAGCAGGACGGTAAAACTTTCTGCCGTTGGAGTCCAGTTTTCCACTCCTTCTAGACCATACCCCAAGGGTCAGAAAGGGGGGAAGATGTGGTTCCGTAAAGCCCAAGGAGCTACACCGGACACACGTGGTCAGTTTACCCCCAGAGGCAGAGGGGGTAACAATAATAGATGCCGCCCTAGAGGCAGGGGGGGGTCCTCAGAACCAGGGCAACAGGGAGTCTCTTCCTGAGAAGCCCTTTCAGCATCCCTGAGGTGTTGCCCGACTGTCCACCCTTGGAGGCAGTCGGGGGAAGAATTTCGCTGTACCCAGTAGCCTGGCAATCCCTATCCCAAGAGAAATGGGTACAGTCGATCATATCCGAGGGTTACAAAATCCCCTTCAAAGGTTTCCGTACCTCTACAATCCCTTCCAGACATCTCACCCGGTCAAAGGGATTTGGCAAGACAGGAAGTTTCAAAACTCCTGCGAAAAAGAGCCATCCAGACAGTGCCGGCAGACCAAGTAGGATCCGGCTTCTACTCAAGATTCTTTTTGGTCCCCAAAAGGACGGGAGATTGGAGACCAATACTAGACCTAAGCAGACTAAACAAGTCTGTCAAAAGGCAAGATTCGGATGGTCACACTGCAATCCATTCTGCCATTTCTGGGCAAGGACAACTGGATGTGCTCTATAGACCTTCAGGATGCGTACTATCACATAAAGATTCACAGACGCTCCAGAAGGTTTCTCCGCTTCGGCTGGGAGCCAGTCATTACCAATTCAGAGCACTGCCCTTTGGCCTCACTTCAGCCCCAGAGTGTTCACCAAATGCATGGCGGGGGTCACAGCTCACCTGAGACGCCGAGGATTCCAGGTGTTTCCTTATTTGGACGACTGGCTCCTCTCCGCCACCAACAAGCATCAGCTTCTTCGGTCCAGAGACTACACCCTACAGCTTTGCAAGACACTAGGAATTTCGTAAATTTGAAAAATCCTCTGCTGCCTTGCCAATCTATCACCTTTATAGGCAGAGTTAAATACCGTCAAAATGTTAGCCAGGCTAACAGATCAAAGGATTCTGGACATCCAGAAATTTGTTCAGCTTCTGTTACTAAGCAACAAGATCAAAGCCAGGTTTGTCTTGAAAGTTCTAGGCCTAATGGCTGCGGCCATTGTTCTTCTTCCACTGGCTCGCTTCCACATGCGTCTCCTGCAGTGGATGTTATTCACGCAGTGGTCGTACCACGATCTGCCTATGAGACACGAAATCTTGGTAACACAGTCGTGCAGGGCTCATCTACGATGGTGGATATCTTCCCCTCTTCTTCATCAGGGCCGACCCTTTGTTCCCCCTCCTCCAGTTGCCACAGTCACCACGGATGCCTCCCTGATCGGGTGGGGGGGCATTATCTGGGCAGGATGGTCCACGGGACGTGGCAACCCATAGAATACCACCTGCACATAAATGTCCTGGAGATGAGAGCAGTGCTTTTAACGTTGCAAGCCCTCGACGACTTTCTTCCCACGGGGACTATTGCAGTACAGACGGACAACATGTCCGTGGTCTGGTACATCAACAAACAGGGCGGAACCAGGTCCTATCCCTTATGTCGAGAAGCTCTCAGACTTTGGCAATGGGCGATCTCTTCTCAGCGGTTTCTGATAGCAACGCACATCCCCAGCAGGTCCAACCTATTGGCGGACAGGCTAAGCAGATCTATTCTGATGCCTCACGAGTGGTCTCTCAATCAATCTGTAGTGGATCAGATTTTTCTGAAGTGGGGCACCCTTGTTGCGATCTTTTCGCTACCCCTCAAAACAGCAAGTGCCCAGATTACTTCACACTTTTTCCCTTCCAGGCCAACCCTTGAGAGACTCTCTAAGCCAGGATTGGCGGCGGGGACTTCTTTATGCTTTTCCTCGCTTTCCATTGATTCCACAAGTGATGCAGAAAGCCACCGTTTGAGAGCCAAATTGATCCTCATTGCTCCATATTGGCCTCGACAAATTTGGTTTCCATCTCTACATCATCATCTTCTGGTGCAGCCCTGGCATCTGGACCCAGTTCGGATCTTTTGATCCACCAGTCGGGTCAGCAGCACCGGGCCATTCAGTCTCTCAACCTCACTGCTTGGTTGCTCCACTTCCTTCCCTAGCCAGGCTACCAATGATTTCTGACTCAGTCAGAGACATTTTAGTGTCTTCTTTAAAGTCGTCCACTAGAACTATTTATGCTAGCAAGTGGCGACGTTTTTCAATTTGGGCAAACGCCAGAAATATTGATCCTTTTACCGCTCCTGTACATTCTGTTTTGGATTTCCTGGATGAGGTTTTTCATTCAGGATCCTCGTCATCTACAGTCAAAGTACAACTGGCTGCTATTTCCAAGTATCATGTTGGCTTGCATGACAATAACATCATGTCTCATAGGTTATGCAAGGCCTTTTTGAGAGGAGTTTTTCTCCTAAAACCACCTGTGAAACATCCTCTTCCGCAATGGGATCTAAACTTAATGTTGGCATCCCTAATTCTACCTCCTTTCGAACCGTCTGCTACGTGTTCTTTAAAGTTATTGATGTGGAAAACTATATTTTTACTGGCTGTTACTTCTGCAAGAAGAGTTTCTGAGATTCAGGCCCTCTGTATTCGTTCACCTTATCTGGTTTTTCATAAGGATAGGGTTTCGCTAAGAACTAACCCTTCCTTTCTTCCCAAGGTTGTATCTCAAACCAATCTTAACCAATCTATTGATCTACCAGTTTTCTTTCCTAACTATTCTGACAGAGCTGAACAGAAGCTGCACTTTTTGGATGTTCATCGTCAGCTCAGGTACTACTTGCATAGGACTAAACAATTAAGAAAATCAGACCAATTGTTTGTCTCCTATGCAGAAAACAGGAGGTCTTCCAGTTTCTAAAGTGACCTTATCTAGATGGTTGACTTCCACCATTTCCTATGTATACTCTCTAAGGGGCAAACAACTATCTTCTAAGCCAAAAGCACATTCGACCAGGAGTCTATCCACTTCTGTAGCCTTTCAGGATAGACTTCCCATTGACACTATTTGTGCAGCAGCTACTTGGGCCACGCCTCATACATTTGTGTCTCATTACAAGTTGGATTTGGCCTCCAGAGACAGGGCCAGTTTTGGTTCCACAGTTCTCAAAAGAGTCTGTTCCATTGAGCCACCCGGGATACAGGTGCTAGGGACGCGGTCCCATCCAGCAAGAATGAAGGCGAGATTGACAACTTAACATTTAGAAGTTATGTACCTACCATAACGGTCCATGTTAGTTGTCTTCTCGCTTCTTTCTTGCCCCTCCCTCCTTCCCCTGGCCTGGACAGATCTTGGAGAGTTCCTATTAGATAGCTTCCTCTGGAGCATTGTTATGAGGACTTCTTTTAGGAACCATGGTTCCTAATTATGTTAGGATAGTCTTTAGCAGGGTCAGTTAGCTGCCAAACGAGATCTGAGGTAGTTCCGCCTTGCATCATGGGATATAGGGTTGCCTCGAGCTGGTAAAAGGAGTTCTCGAGCTAAAGCAAGTGCCGAGTCGGAGCCGAGGATCGGCTCCGAACCCATCCAGCAAGAAAGAAGGCGAGAGAAGACAACTAACATGGAACGTTATGGTAGGTACATAACTTCTAATTTTGGAAAACTGCTTTCTTAGTGGCTATTACTTCGGCCAAGATAGTTTCAGAATTAATCTCTGTGTATTAAACCTCCGTACCTTATTTTTCACAAAGATAGTGTCCCTCAGGACTAACCCGTCTTTCTTGCCTAAGGTGGCTACAGAATCAAACATTAATCAATCAATAAGTCTTCCTGTATTTTTCCCAAATTTTCACAACAAAGGAGAATATACGTTGCACAAATTGGATGTACACAAACAGCTGCGTTTTTACTTGCACAGGACTAAAGAGTTTCGCAAGTCGGACCAGTTGTTTGTTTCTTATGCAAAATCAGCCATGGGCAAGGCAATTGCTAAAGTGACTGTAGCAAATTGGATCTGTCAGTGCATTATGCTGGGATACACTTCATCTGGGAAGCCAGCTCCGGTGGGCGTCCGTGCTCATTCCACAAGATCTGTAGCTACCTCAACAGCCTTTTGGTCTAGGGTTCCAGTAGACGATATTTGTTCAGCAGCTACCTGGTCCTCATCTCATACCTTCATTTCTCATTACAAACTGGATATAATTTCCAGAAGTAGGGCTTCTTTTGGCTCCGCGGTGCTTCGGAATATCCTTCCGTAAGGACCACCCAGGTTCTATAGGTTAGCTGGGGACTCTGTCCCACAGGTTGCAGATCAAATGGAGTAGCTACTTCAGATATAGAAGTTATGTACTCACCATAACGTTCCATCTGAGTAGATACTTCATTTGTCTCCAACCAACCCCCCCTTGCCATCCCCCGAACCTCGGGAAAGGTCTCTGATCATTTGGAGTTGGTTTCTGTCTCGAGTTGGTGAGGCAAAAAAAAACGATCTGAGGTAATGTGGTTGGTACTAGGGGATTATGGGTAGGGGGGAGGAGCTAGGAGCTCGGATCTTGGAGCTTGGAAAGCTGCCGGATCGGATCCGAGGTCTGATCCGACACCCCACAGGTTGCAGACAAATGAAGTATCTACTCAGATGGAACGTTATGGTGAGTACATCACTTCTATTTTTGCCTGCTGTTAGTTGCACATTAATGGTTTCTGATGCTTCGTGCAGAGCCACTAACCTGGAGGTGTAGGTATCTTTGATGAATATCGATACTCCCCCTTTTTTTGTGCTTCGGTCCGAGTTTTGGGCCGAAATGCACGGTATGAGATGTTCTTCATTCCACATTGCTGCAGTCCTAACTATTGGGTAGTCCGCTGTCCAGTCGGCCCGAATACCAAAGTATATGGCTGACGTCGGTCAGGGCGCATTAGACTGACATCAGTACGTCGGGGTACTAATGCGCATGACCGACGTCATATCCTCAGTCTTTTTTGCCGCATGGTCCGATGCAGAAGCAATTTTGCGAGTGCAGGTTGGCGTTCTGAAAGTTTCTGAAGTCAGAGTTTCAGACCGAATCAAAGTTGGCTAAGTACCCCGTTGGGGAATATTTTGGTTTTTTCTTGCCTCAGTATTTAACCGGATGTCAGAAAAAGTGAATAACTGTATTTCTTGTGGGAAACAGATACCTCATAGGGATTACCATACTTTGTGTATACCTTGTTTAGGGCCTGAGCACGACGTTGTTGGATGCCGCTCTTGTGCTAGATTTAAACGCACTATTAAGAGAAGGTTAGACTGTGCCAGGTTAGTTTTGGGAAGCGTTGTAATTATAAAATGCCGCGGAGGCTCCGCCCGCCAGCCAAAAGCGCAAGGACAAAGCAGCAAAGCCTAGAGTGGAAGAACCGACAGTCCCAGGCGTCGGATCTTTAGAAGGCTCAGTGGAGCCGGAGGTTTTGCCAGGTGTTTCTTTGGAGTCTCAGGGAGAGACTTTACTGTTACAGGATGTATCCTCAGGAAGTAGGCCAGGCTGAGGGGCTTCTCAGGTGGCTGTTCTTCCCTCTCTTCCTAAGGTGGTTAGAGCCTCCCCTTCTGTTTCCAAGGCTTCTTTGAGAGGCAGGCCTAGTTTAACTTCAGTGGGGTTTCTCCTAGTGCTTCAGGGTCTTTGCCTAAGAAACATATGCTTAAAATGGCAGAGGATTTGATTACTATGATTAGAGGTTCTATGCCCCTCCTGATAAGAGGCCTAGGGTGGATCCTGAGTTTGAGAGTTTTGAGCAATGTTCGAGGCTTCTGAGTCTTGACTGAAGACTTGCAGGAGTATCCTCCTTATTCTGATTCTGATGTGGATGATTCTACTCCTTCAGCTTCTCCTCCTGAGGATTTTTCATTTTCAGAGACTCTGCATTCCATGAGGGAGCATTTTAAATGGGAAGGTCAAGATTTCTCCGATTCCAGGAAAAGGCTTAGGGAATTCTTGTTTTACCCCAGCATAGGCCTTTAGCTATACCTCCTGTTCTGAATGTGGTGGAAGATGTTTTGCAGAGGCTTCCCTCAATCCTGATTCTTTGCCTCCTGCCCCAGTTAAACCGGATAGGTACTATAGGGTGCCTGAAGCTCATAAGTATCTTTTAAGAGTCCTAGGGCAGACCGAAACTGTCTCTCAGGGGCCTAAAGGTGTGAAGGCCTCTGTTGTTAAAAATCCTGTTCCTCCTGATAAAGAGGCAAGGGCTTTGGATAGATGGGGAAAGAAAGTGTATACTTCTTCCACTTTAGCCATGAGGGCGTTGAATTGTCAGTTTCACATGTTAAAATATCAGAATTATCTCCTTTCACAATTGAAATCTAAGGTGGATGCTCTGGCAAAAGGTATTGAGTGTAAAGAGTTGCAGGATTTAGTTCATGTGTCTGAACAGGTGGGTAAACATTCCTTGCAATGTGGTTTTGATGCTGTGCAGGCCTCCTCGAGGGTGGCTGCCACTGGTTCTGTTCTTCGTAGGCATGCCTGGTTGAGAGATCAGAATTTAGCTGAGCATGTTAAGAGAAGGATTTTGGATGCTCCTTTGCAGTCTGATGTGTTGTTTGGTTCGCCTGTGGAAGCAGTCTTAAAGAAAATGGAGGACAAGGCTAAGTCTATGCAAACTGTTAGGATTTTTGCAGGTGCAGCCTCCGAAGTTTAGTAGAAATTGGCCTACTAAGGGATGGACTTATCCTGCTTATGATTCCCAGTCTAGGGGTAGGTCTAGACGTGGTAGGGGCAGAGCTCAAGGTTCTTTTAGGCCTAGGACAGGGAGTTCCCCTGCTCAGACTTCTGGTGAGGGCAGGGGTCAGTCCTTTCGTAAGCAGACCCAATGACCTGCCTTTTCAGCTGCCAGTACATTCTCGCCTGGCAGCACCTTTGGGAGGAAGGCTGTCTCTTTTCAAAGAAAATTGGGATTTAATTACCCAAGACAGATGGGTTCTGGATATCATTCACCACGGTTACAGGTTTTATTTCCATACCATGCCTCCTTTCAAAGGCATGCCAGACATTCCTCCTCTACAAAGACAAGAGGCTCACAAGCAAATTTCTCTGTTGCTCCACATAGGGGCCATTCAGCCAGTTCCTGTGCCAGAAAGGGGCCTAGGATTTTATTCTCGCCTGTTCCTAGTACCGAAGAAGGGGAACACGTGGAGGCCAATTTTGGATTTATCTATCCTCAACACTTATCTGGACATTCCCAAGTTCAAAATGTTGACATTACAACAGCTTTTACCTCTGCTGGGCAAGGATCACTGGATGGTAACTTTAGATCTCAAGGAAGCTTACCTTCATGTGCCTATAAGACTAAGTTGCAGGAAGTATCTGCGTTTTCGAGCTGGAAATTCTCATTATCAGTTCTCTGCATTGCCCTTTGGCTTATCCACTGCGCCCAGAGTATTCACAAAGGTTCTGGCTCCAGTGATAGCTTACTTCAGGCTAAAAGGAATTCAAATCTATCCTTACTTGGACGACTGCCTGATTCTAGCTCAAGAAAAGGAAGACCTTCTACAGCATTTGGATTATGTCATAGCAGTGCTAAGATGCCTAGGGTATTCTGTGAACGAAATAAAGTCCAGTCTAGTACCCTCTCAAGACATGTGCTTTCTGGGTGTGAGACTGAATACAGCAGCCCAGATGGCCTTTTTAACCCCGGACAAACAAAAGAATCTTTCCAGTTACTTCCATCAACTATCTCTTCAGTCCGGGCTGACTGCAAGGACAGTCCTTCAAGCCTTAGGGTTCATGGCATCTTGTATTCTGGTGCTTCCCAATGCCAAACTGCATATGAGGAAGCTGCAATGGTATCTCAAAATGTATGGACACAGCACTGCCAGGATTTGGACACTGTCATTCAAACTAAAACTTGCATTCAAAAGGGAATTTTGTGGTGGGCTCAGGAATGTCACCTAAACAAGGGACTCTCTGTGACCCGGCCAGAGGTGAGTCAGATTCTAACGACAGATGCCTCAGACATTGCTTGGGAGCTCATCTAAATGGAAAGTGGATACAAGACAAGTGGCCTGCCAGACTACAGCATCTACATATCAACATGAAAGAGATGTTAGCAGTCCAGTTTGCATTAATGGCTTTCAAGGAGTTACTTCTTCCAGGGCAGGTGTTGATTCTAACAGACAACACAACTGTCATGTGGTACATCAACAAACAAGGGGAACACATTCTTACCCATTGTGCAGGCAAGCAATGATTTTATGGGAGACTACTCAGCTTGCAACTAACTCTTCAGGCAAGGTTTCTGCCGAGCACAGAACTCCTTAGCAGATGTGTTAAGCAGACAAATCATGGATCCCCACGAGTGGAAACTGGCTCTTCATGTATTTCAAAATTGACAGTGTCATGGGGAACTCCAGACATAGATCTGTTCGCTTCTCCACTAAACCACCAGCTGCCAAAGTTTTGCACAAAGAGGTTTCATCACACAGCTTGGAAAGTGGATGCTCTTTCTTTCAGTTGGAAAAATCTTCATGTGTATGCTTTCCACCTCTGCCTCTTCTCCCAAAGGTGCTTCTAAAGGTCAGACAAGACAAGCCAAGGATGATTTTAATAGCTCCAGATTGGCCTCGCAGCACTGGTACCCATTACTGAGGAGTCTGGTAAGGAAGCCTCCATGGCCTTTACCCTTGATTCCACACCTGTTGTCTCAGAGGGACGGTCACCTGCTCAATGTCAAGCTTCAATCTCTTCATCTAACAGCCTGGCATATTCTGTTTTGAAAGACAGCAGGTCTCAACTTCCTCAACAAGTTTTAAATGTGATTATGGAAGCCAGAAGACCTAGTACAAGGAAAGTGTAGAAAAATGGAAGAGATTTTTATTTTGGAGTGCAGCAAACAATTTGGAGATTTCTGAGCCTAATTTGAGTGTGGCTCTTCAATATCTTACTGAGTTATTGGACAAAGGTTTGTCTTTCTCTTCCATTAAGATTCATGCTGCAGCAATTTCAGCTCACTATGATTGTGACCCACCATTGTTTTCTCATCCTTTGTTCAAGCAATTTCTTAGAGGGGCAAAGAATATAAGACCCCCACGTAGAGCTCCTACTCCTGCTTGGGATCTCAATTTTGTGTTGGAGAAACTTACTCTACAACCTTTTGAGCCTGTGGCTACTGCTGAATTGAAATATTTGTCATGCAAGACTGCTTTTGTTGGCCATTACTTCTGCAAGAAGGGTTTCTGAGTTGCAGGCCCTTATGGCGGTAGAGCCTTTTTGATTTTCATAAGGATAGGGTATCTTACTAATCCTTCCTTTATGCCTAAGGTGGTTTCTAGTGTGGCTTTAAACCAAACTATTCATTTACCTAGTTTGTGTGCAGATCCCCAAAATAAAGGGGAAAAGATTTTGCACACTTTAGATGTACACAGGCAATTGCGTTATTATTTGAGCAGGACTAAGGATTTTAGGCAGTCTCAGCAGTTGTTTGTTTCTTTTGCTTTGGGTTCTGAGGGCAAGCCTGTGTCAAAACAAACTATTTCTAGGTGGATTGGGTTTTGCATTGCATTTTGTTATTCCCATCATGGCAAGGAGATTCCAGCTGGAATTAGGCCTCATTCCACTAGGGCTACTGCCACTTCTACAGCATTTCTAAGGGGGGTGGCCACTAAGGATATTTTGGAGGCAGCTACTTGGAGTTCAGTGCATACTTTCTCTAAGCATTATCACCTTCCTCTCTACTCTAAGTCTAGGGCTGGTTTTGCCACAGCTATTTTGCAAGGCATGTTGTCAGTTCCTAATTCCTTATGATTTGCCAGCCTCTCTTACCTCTGCTTTGGGATTCTACCCAATAGTTAGGACTGCAGCAATGTGGAATGAAGAACATAGTACAGTTTTGTACCTACCATAAATGTAGATGTTCGAGGATCCACATTGCTGCAGTCCAATTTACCCTCCCTCCTTCCCCTCTGTGTTTAAGGGTGGTTGTGTAGGTGAGGTTATATTCTGGTAATTTTGTATATATTGTACATATTTTTGGTGCAGGTATGTTTGGAATTTTTGGTTTTGGCCTTAGCTTTTCAGGGTCTTCTGACATCTGGGGCAAGAAAAGACTGAGGATATGACGTCGGTCATGCGCATTAGTACCCTGACGTACTGACGTCAGTCTAATGCGCCCTGACCGACGTCAGCCATATACTTTGGTATTCGGGCCGACTGGACAGCGGACTACCCAATAGTTAGGACTGCAGCAATGTGGATCCTCGAACATCTACATTTATGGTAGGTACAAAACTGTACTTTATAACCTGGTAGTGCTGGGGTGCTCTTAGGAGCCTTGAACCAGGTTTCTGTTACTGCACAGACATAGATTTTCTCCATACTGAGGAGAGCCTCGAGTGCGTGCATCTTGAGGTTTAGACTTCTGGCATTGAGTAGCATTACCTTTAGTTTGTTTTTCCTTGGGTTGTCTATGGAGGTGGGTTTGTCCTTTGAGCCTTGCCTAAAAAAGGCACTATGGGGGGTAGCAAGATCCTTGGCCAGTATACGAAAGCCTAAGGGGTGACAGGTGCAAGCCGTCCCTAGCGAAGCAACGTGGCTTGTCGAGCATGTCATCCCAGGCTGACAGACACTGGATCCCCTTTGAATGACACCAATACTTAAGCCAGTTGTTGAAACTGATAATTTTGTCTTTATACTGTGGCTGTCTCTTTTCATGTAGTCCAGGGAGGTATGTCTCAGGTCATTCACACCAGCATGGACAATGACGGAGTCATACTTGTACTTGCTTTGGAGTGACCTGAGTGCGTGTGTTATGTGGCGGATCCTGGCACCTGCCACGCAGCTTACAGTGACCTTCTCTTTGTTCAGTCTGGTGAGCGGGACATCAGTGTGCCGGACAATAGAGTCCCCTATAACAAGTGCATTTGGTGTGTTGTTTGGCCTTAAAGGCTGTGACTGTGAGGCACACTGATTTTGTGAGATATGTGATTCGTGGGTATTGTTGAGGGGTGGCTGTTGCTTGGATATCTGCTTAGGAGGTCTTTGCTGTTTAGGCAGATTTTTATTTAGAGCCTCTGAGTATGTTTTGTGTGTTTGTGTTGGGTATGCAGATGCAGTAGGTCTGTCTGAGACTGGATTTGTGGTGTGGGTGGTTACGTTTTCCTCCTGTCTGATTTGTGCCAGTCTTGGGTTGAGAGAGCTCTGCCTCCAGTTTGGCTGTGTAACTGCATCTGTCACATGTATTAGAGTTTGTTGGAAGGAGGGGAGGGTTGTCTGTGTACATAAGGCAATTGTAAAATTGCCTCAAAATTCCCAGATTTTATTTATTTATTTGCAGTTGGTTTACCAGGATAGTCCATTGGGCCAAAATGAACCCGTTTTCAATGGAGTCTTGGGGAGAAAAGTTCCAAACAATCGATGTTACAGTAGGTTATATGATAGTTATACAAATGTAAAAGATTCAAGCAAAAAATTACAAATAATACAGCAAACGTTACAAATAATACAAACTAGTGATGAAACTTACAGATGATATAGACTAAAGAAGGAATCTAGCAAAGTAAATAATGAGAAGTCATTACATATCAGGAATCATACACTTAAGAGGTACAGCATAGTGTATTCTTGCACATACAATAATACAATAATAATAATAAGAATGTATGAGTTAGGAGAAATGATAAAAAGAATTTGCAGATTCACCAGCTGGACAGGAGAGTAACCCTGAAATTGACCTTTGGACATACCAGATTAGTATAGGGAACTGGTTTTTTACTGATCAGATTAGGGAAGGGAACTGATTTTTCACTTGATCAGGAAGGACCAATCGGGAGCCTAATACTTATGAGAAGTCACGGAGGGTGTAGTGCTTTTAGTGTTTCCTTATAAGAGCTGAGCAAGTGCAGGGCTTTAGAAAGAGAATAGAGTGATTACTTGAGAGTTTGAACAGTTCTAAGGGAAAAAGTGAAGAGCAGACTTTCTGGAGCCTGGAATACTTTAAACCTGCTTAGGCAGCGCTGCCCGACGCGGCTCAGTGTGCAAAACCGCGCAAAAAGAAAGTTGTAGGGTTTTAAGAGAGAGATCAAGGAGTTTAGAATTGACCCAAAATGGCCAATAAAACTACAGCTTCTAGGCAGTAACCACTCCTCCAGGGACAGACAGGCTGTTCAGTGTTAACCACTGCCACTGGTGAACACAGAGACTTCCCTTTAGCCCAAGCAAGCACTGGCCTTCTAGAAACTTAAAACAGTTCAGAACAGCAAATCTGTAACTGAACTTTCTTAACTTTCAGAAAGTGGGGAAAAAAGCAAGATTTTTTTTGTTTTTTTTCTTTTTTGTTGTAGTTTAAAGGTAGCAGAGATACACAAGCAGCAAAATGAGTGAATTGTAATTCTAGAATGGTGATTTATTTAGCTCAGTGTCAGTCCTGCTTTGCCTTTTATATAGGTAAAACAGAGAGGCGGCTCAGTGACCACATTTACGAACATATTTATGCTATTAGAAAACAAAAGCTTGAGAATGCTTTAGCTAAACATATCTCATTGTATCCAGACCATAGGTTCAAATTTATAGTGATAGACCAAGTCTTTCAGAACCCTAGGGGGACAGTGGTCCGATTCCTTTAAAGTTAGAAGAACTGGAGTTGAGTTGGCAGATCAGGTTAAATGCTTATGTGCCTGGTTTGAATGAAGGCTGTTCAGTAAGTAGTGTTCTCAAGCTTAAAAGTCTCACAAGGTAATACAGCTTATATTATACTAACGGATACAAGTTCAGTTACTATAGTGTTTACCCACAGTATCGTATGAGTGCAAAACTAAGAATTATACTTTGAGAATGGCTCTAATTATTCAATTTTATTGTAAAAGGAAAAGTTTTTTATTTTTATTTTCATGACCTTATTATAATCATTGTTTGTCAGTTAGTGTAACGGTGCTGGTCACTGATTTTAAATGAAGTTGGTCATTTTTTCAACTAACTTTGTTGTTTGAAATGAGTATTTTTTTAAATGTCTTTATTGAATAATTGAATGGTTAATTGATTTGGTGTATATAAAGTACTTCCATTTGTGGTTGTATTTATTTGAGGAAGTTTGTCTATTGCGACAAACGAGAAGCACTTCATTGGATTAAAAGACTTCTATTTTTATCGGGTGCTCTTTTGTGGCTTTTGTTCTTGTTTTTTGGATTTATAGTTTGTCTTTTTGCTTGTTTTTAGTTCCAGCCTTCAAAGACCATCTTCATCCAGGACAACTACTGATAAAGACAGACAACACCACAGTCATGTAGTACATAAGCAGGGGGGTACCCATTCCTACCCCCTTTGCAGACTAGCCATGGCATTGTTGAACACTGCATTGACTTATCAAATAGATCTACAAGCTCAATTCCTGCCAGGAAAGCAAAATACTCTGGCCGACACACTAAGCAGAAATCGTATGGACCCACATGAATGGAAACTAGATCCACAAATGTTCAGCATGTTGACACACAAATGGGGGAGCCCAGACATGGTTCTTTTTGCCTCACCCCATAATTATCAGTTGGACAAATTCTGCACAAGAATTCATCACAGAAAAGCTTGGAAAGTGGATGCTGTGTCCTTCAGCTGGAAAAACATATCAGTCTATGCTTTTCCTCCTTTGCCTTTGCTCTCCAAAGTCTTAATGAAAGTCAGACAGGAAAAACCAAAAATGATGCTGATTGCTCCAGACTGGCCTCAACACTGGTACCCGCTCCTACACAATGTCACACCTTCCTCCGTGGTACCTACCTCTGACACCTTACGTACTGTTCAGCAGAACTGTCAAATTCTGCACAATCTGCTTCAAACTTTGAATCTTGCAGCATGCCTAATCGACCAATTTCACCAGTTACATCTCTAGGCAAACCTGTGATGGATGTCATTTTGGAGGCCAGAAGGCCTAGTACTAGAAAATCTTAAGTGGACAAATGGAAAAGATTTTGTGCCTGGAAGCATGCGCAAGGAATAAGCACAGCCTTGCCCAATATTCCTCAGATTCTGCAATATTAAACTGAGATGCTTCACAATGGCCTATCTTTTTCTTCTGTAAAAATCCATGCCTCTGCCATTTCAGCTCATTACAACACAGAGCCCCTCCCCTCTTTTCTCATCCTCTGCAAAAGCAGTATCTCAGAGGAGCCAAAAATTTAAGACCTCCCAGGCGAGCACCAGCTCCTGCATTGGACCTCAATTTTGTTTTGGAAAAAACTCACTCTGCCTCCTTTTGAGCCAGCTGCAACTGCAGATTTAAAATTTCTCTCCTGGAAAACTGCTTTTCTTTTAGCATTTACTTCAGCTTTCAGAATTACAAGCTCTTATGGCAGTGGACAAATCCATCTTTCATGCCTAAGGTGGTATCCAGTGTGGCCCTAAGTCAGACCATTCATCTTCCAACTTTCTTTCCCAATCTACAGAACAAGGGTGAGCGGATTCTTCATTCATTGGATGTGCACAGACAACTTGGATTCTACTTAAACAGGACAGAACCTCTAGGAAAATCTGAGCAACTACTGGTGGCTTTTGCTACAGGGGTAGAGGGAAAACCTATTTCAAAGCAGACCATTTCTAAATGGATAAGCCATTGTATTTGTTTCTGCTATGTGCACCATGGTTAACCTGTCCCCAAGGGGATCTGTTCTCATTCCACCAGGGCTGCATCTACTTCTGCAGCCTTTCTCAGAAGGGTTCTTACCAGAGACATTCTCGAAGCTGTTACCCTGGAGCTCAGTTCATACATTCACCAAACATTACCATTTACCTTTCTTCTCTAAATCCAGAGCTGGCTTTGCCACTGCTGTCCTGCAGGGCCTTATAGCTGCTCCTTTTTCTGTATAAATCCATCCTCCCAACCATAGCTTTGGGAATATACCCAAATGTAATAACTGCAGCTGTGAAACACGAACATAGTACAGTTATGTACACTTAACATAAATGTGGATGTTCGAGTGTATTCACTGTTGCAGTCCTGGTTACCCACACTCCAGCCCCCTGTTTTTTTTCTTTCTGTACCTCCTCTTTCTTTTAATATGCTTAAAAGCCTTTTTGGTGTATTTGCTTTTGATTGGAGGTATATTGTTTGTGTTCTAAGTTTTATATATATATATATATATCTGCTCCCCATTTGGGGGCACCTGATATCTGGGGCAAGAAAAACTGATATAAATGGCGTCTGCTGCATGTTTTAAACCCCTGACGTCATGGAAGAAGGGACAGCAACCGATGCAGGACCCAAGACCTTGTTAATCAGGCCGACTGAGGGCAACCCGCCAGCAGATTATCCAAATGTAATAACTGCAGCATTGAATGCACTTTAACATCTACATTTATGGTAAGTGTACACAACTGTACTTTTCTAAGAGGGACTAGCAACTTGAGGCCACCCAAAAGGGCACCAACACCAGCTTGGGACCTTAACTTTGTATTGGAAAAGGCCCACCCGACCCCCTTTTGAAACAGTTTCCTCTGAAGAGCTAAAATTTCTTTCATGGAAGGTCGCATTCCTTTTGGCCATGACTTCAGCCAGGATAGTCTCTGAGCTGCAAGCACTCATGGCTGTCGAACCCTTCATCATCTTAAATGCAGACAGGGTATCCCTCAGAACTAACCTATCCTTCATACCCAAGGTAGTCTACAGTGTGGCTCTCAACCAATCCATTAATTTACCCTAATCTCCAGAACAAAGGGGAAAAGGATTCTTCACTCTAGATGTGCACAGACAGCTCAGATTTTGTCTAGACAGGAATAAATCCTTCAAAAAGTTTGATCATTTGCTCATCACCTTTACTACAGGGGCAGAAGGTAAAGCCATCTACAAGCAAACTATTTCAAAATCTATAGCACACTGCATCCATTTCTACTACAAACAGCATTGGAAGCTTCCCCCAACGGGGTCAGGACACACTCCACCAGAGTAGCCTCCTCCTCGGCAGCTTTCCTCAGAAGAGTCCCCACCAGGGACATCTGTTCACACATTTACCAAACATTACCACTTGCCTCTCTTCTCCAAATCCCTGGCATGGTTTGCATCTGCAGTCTTGCAGGACATCCTAGCCAGCCCCTAATTTCCTTGACTGCCTCCACCCATTTCCTCAGGTTTGGGAATCAACCCAAATGTGATGACTGCAACACGAAGAACATAGTACAGTTGTGTACACTTACCGTAAATGTAGATGTTCGAGTGCATTCTGTGTTGCAGTCCTGGTTTCCCTCCATCCATCCCCCTTTCTTCTCTTTCTCATTTTCTTACCATTCTTCTTTATTGCTCACTTTGACAAGTGACATACTGGTATTTATTTTCCACTGGTGGGGTTCTTCCACCAGAGCCTAGCCTCCTACTTTTGGGCTCCTGACAGGTTACGGCAAGAAAAACTGATGTAATGGCATCAGCTGCCTTACTTTATACTACTGATGACCTGACGTCAGTCCTCAAGTGACAGCAACCGATGCAGAAATACTACTTCTCTGGTATTCGGGCCGATTGCTACCCTGGCAGGGATAACCCAAATGTGATGACTGCAACAGTGAATACACTCGAACATCTACATTTATGGTAAGTGTACACAACTGTACTTTCTGTAGCTGCCATGGATAATTTACATTCACCTGAGCTATCACCAACTCATACAGATGGGACCTTAAAGTTTAAGGTGTTATCTGCAGGACAGTGTTTTCAGGTTTACAACACTCCCTAATTCTGCATTGCAGTGTCAGTAATGAAAAATGAACCCAGTCACTTGGGCTGGGAATAGAACCCACAGCCTTTGTCTGCCATCACCAATGGAGAGTGTGCTGCTTGTTTAGCCCCTGACTAGCTAATACTTTCCCCAAATTCTTTCTCTGTGTCTCAGCCATCAGATCTTCCTTCCACTGTCACATCCATTTTTTTTCTGTGATACCAAGTCAGTACATCTCGTGTTTTATTTTTAGCGTGGGGTTTACCTGACTATATCCCCAGTAAAGTTTTTTCTTACAGCAGATAACTATAGAACAGAATTTTTTCTTTTGCCTCCGAGTTTGTTGTATCTTCTTGTGCAACACTTTCATAACATTGTATCTGAAGTAGGAAGACTTCATTTGTCTGCAACCTGTGGGATTCGGATCCGACATCGGATCCGAGCCGGCAATTCATAAGCTTTAGGATCCGAGCTCCTAGCTCCTCCCATTACCCATAATCCCCTGCTAAGCCCTGACTGACCTCAGATTTCGTTTGCCGCGTTCAATAGCTGACAGGAATTTCGAGCTCCATAGCGAAAGGAAATTGGTGACATCTTTTTTGCTTATAGTTTTTCTTGTATAGCTAAAGTGTGTTTGTTTAGGCTTTCCTCCCTTCCTTAGTTAACCTTCTCGGGTGTTCGTTTAGTGTGCGTTTGTCGTGTGTGTGTGTGTTTTTTTTTAGGGCCTGTTAGGGCGTAGCTATGTCTGAAGCCCCCAAGGCTATATTTTCTAAATGTACCGAGTGTGGCCATAAGCTTTCCCCGGCTGATGGCCACACTCGGTGCGTTAGATGCCTGGGGGTTGAACACCTGTCATCTGGTTGTACCATTTGTGCAGGGTTCAACCCCCGGGCTTTAAGGGAGCGGAGGTCGAAGTTGGTTCTGGCGGGACTTCTCCCTCCGGAATCGGCTTTGGCCTCGGCCCCTGCTATCTTCCCTACTCAGCCAGTGGCTACTTCGGTCTCCCTTCCTCCGGCAGGGACTCAATCTCCCGCTAAGAAACCGGAGGATAGGGAGACCAGGAGGGAAAAGGAGAGGCACAGAGAGGGGCACCATAAGCGGCGGGCCGAGGCCTCTGTCTCGGCCCCGCCGCCTAAGCGTGCTTCCCCTCTGGCTTCTAAATCTCCTCCTCCTCTGCTCCGATCCCCTCTGTTCTCTCCCGGACCCGAGGAGGTGGAGACTAGACCTTCGTCGAGGTCATCGAGGCGACACTCTAGATCCGCCTCAGTGGCCTCGTCGAGGTCAACTTTTTCTATGTCGGACGCTGATATGGAGTGGATGATGAGGCAATTCATCCAGGCCCAGATGCAGATGGGAGTGCTCCTGGCCCCCCCCCCCCATCCGAGAGGGGCCTCAACCCCTTTTTTCACCCCCATAGCTCCTTCTCCGACCCGACTCCTGGGTTCGGAGCTTTCGGAGCCGGGCAGCGTTGGACCCGGGGGTGGGACGGATCAGACTGGTCGGTGCACCTCTGATCCGATCCCTCCATTGAGTGCTTCGGGTACTTCGGACCCGACCTCTCGGAACCGTGGGCCTAGCCTTGGATCAGAGGGAGCCAGTGTCTCTTCGACTCCGTCTAGGTCAGAGCGCACCGGTCTCTCGGATCCGACTGTCTCGGCTCCGGTTCTGATTCCTTCTTCAGATCCGAGTGGGGGTCGGCTCTCAGGTCTTAGAGAAGTCGGCTCCCCCTCGGCCTTCGACGTTGTGGAGAGGGTTCTGTCGAGGACATCCGGACCCCCCGGTCCCTGTCTCGGCTCCATCCCGCACTCCCTCGCAGCTGGGCCAGGCTCCCATCAGCCGGTCTCAGGGACAGCCCGCCTCAATGTCCCAAGTGGTTCCTTTGGAACAACTGGTTACTGGCGAGGACTCCTCGGACAGTCCCCCCGAGGAAGTGCTTCGTAAGCATAAGTGTAAGAGGAGGCACGTGGACTCCCCCGAGTCTATTACTGAAGACACGGACTTGGAGGAAGGGGAGGGCTCCCCAAGATCACCCCCAGAAGATGTCTCCTTTGGAGACATTATGGAAGTGTTACGGATTGGGGGGGGTGTCTGGCCCCAAGGCCTCCTCGGACGAGTCTGTGTTCTTGGAGGCATTTGAGGCGGGCCCATCTACCTCTTGGGTGTCCCCTCCTGCCGACCCTCTGGTGGACCTTATTGCCACCAGAGCGTGGAAGGACCCAGACACCGTAGAGCCTGTTCCCAAACGTCCGGACTGGATTCTTAGTCCCCCATCGGACCCTACACATTGGAGTAAGGGACTCCCAGTAGATGCCATGCTGATGGCTGCAGCCACAAAGAGGGAATTGGCTCAGGAGAGTCCCTCTATGCATCCCCTGAGCAAGGAATCCCGCTCGATGGATCGCATTGGGAAGCGAGTCTTTAGTTCAGCAACCTTCTCCCTGAGGGCGCTGAACTATATGGCACACGTGATCAGGATGCAGCGAGACCTGATTAAGGAATACACTGCATCACCCCCGGAGACCATATCGGCGGAGGACAAGCAAGTGTACTCCACCTGTATGGCCACTCTCAGAGCGGTGTCTAATACTTCTATGCTGCTCTTATCTCACGCAACAGAGGGAACTGCTAGAGCTAGTGTATCAGGCCTTGTTATGAGACGCCAGGCCTGGCTCCGGCACTGCGACTTCGTGGAGCCCTTCAAAGCGACCTTCGCGAATGCCCCCTTCGATGGTTCTGCCCTTTTTGGCAAAACGGTTTGTGAAATGCTTGTCCAGAGCGAAAAGGATGGGAAGACGCTGTCTGCCATCGGAATCCGCTTCTCAGCTCCCCAGAGGTCCTTCTCGAAGAACCAAAAGGGACAGAAGATGTGGTTCCGGAAATCGCAGCAATCCCAATCTGCTCCGGACAACCAGTCCTTTCATGGCAGAGGAGGACAGGGAGGTTGCCGTTCTAGAGGCAGAGGGACTCCTAGGAACTTTGGGTCCAGAGAACCTTTCTCTGACAGACCCATGCAGCACCCTTGAGGGGTTTACCCGGATGCTCCTCTCTGGAGGCAGTCGGGGGGCGTTTTTCGAGGCACCTGACATCATGGGAGTCAATCACGTCAGACCGTTGGGTGCTTCGGGTGATGTCCAGAGGCTATTCAATCCCCCTTCACAGGATTCCCAGATCCAAAAACTTCCCCGATGTACCCACCCGATCAACAGGAGGTAGCAGCTATGGAAATCGCACAGCTGCTAACAAAAAGAGCCATCCAACACGTCCCCCGAGATCAGACCGGATCAGGGTTTTACTCCAGGTTCTTCTTGGTGCCAAAAAAGACGGGGGACTTAAGACCGATCCTAGACCTGTCACAACTGAACCTGTCTGTAACCAAACAAAAATTCCGGATGGTCACCTTACAGTCTATCCTCCCCCTTTTGCGGGAGAATGATTGGATGTGCTCTATAGACCTCAAGGATGCATACTACCACATTCTAATGGACAGACGGTCCAAGAGGTTCCTTCGCTTCCGGCTGGGAGCCAGTCACTACCAGTTCAGGGTCCTTCCCTTTGGTCTCACCTCTGCCCCCAGGGTGTTTACCAATGTACTTGCAGTGATAGCGGCCCACCTGAGACTCCAAGGAATGCAGGTGTTGCCATACCTGGACGACTGGCTCCTTACAGCGTCATCAAGGCATCTACTGTGCTCAGCCAGGGACTATTTCCTTCATATAGCCCCTCTGCTGGGCATCACCATAAACTGAGAAAAATCTTCCCTGGCCCCCACACAGCTTATAGATTTTATAGGAGGAAGATTGGACACAAGAAACATGCGGGCATTCCTCACTCTAGATCGACTGTCCAACCTGAGGTGTCATATCACGGCCATCTTAGAACCTCCTCCGACTGCAGCTATGGTCCTGAGGGCCCTAGGTTCAATGGCGGCAGCCATCCCACTCCTCCACGCTCGACTACACATGAGGATCCTTCAATGGACCCTCTAGGTGCAATGGTCCCTGCTTTACCTTCCTCTCAACAGCCTGATAGCCATCAGCAGAGCATGCAAGAGCTTCCTGTTCTGGTGGCTCCAGTCGATGGACCTCCTGACAGGGAGACCCTTCTGTACTGCATTCCCCCTAGCCACAGTGACCACGGACGCTTCTCGCCTCGGGTGGGGGGGGCATTCAGCGGGCAGGATTTCCAAGGCACGTGGAACAGTTCAGAGACCTCCCTGCATATAAATGTTCTGGAAATGAGGGCAGTGCTATTAGCGTTGCAAGCCCTACACAGCCTTCTTCCTGTAGGTACTATTGCTATCCAGACCGACAGCATGTCGGTAGTCTGGTACATCAACAAACAGGGGGGAACCAGGTCCTACCCCCTTTGTCGAGAGGCCATGAGAGTATGGGAATGGGCAATCTCCACCAACCGCTTTCTTATGGCAACGCACATTCCGGGAAGGTCCAACATTCTAGCTGACAAGCTCAGTCGCACCATTCTTTCCCCTCACGAATGGTCTCTCAATTCTCTAGTAGCGAAGCAGATTTTTGCCACCTGGGGGCAACCCTGTTGCGATCTTTTTGCTTCTCCCTCAAACGCCAAATGCGACAGTTTCTTCGCTCTACTTCCCCCATTCGGGGAATCCCCGAGAGACGCCCTGGTGCATGCTTGGCCTCCCGGTCTCCTATACGCTTATCCTCCTCTTCCTCTAATGCAAAAGCTATTACAGAAAGCCAGCAGTTTGCGGAGCAGAATGATTCTCATTGTCCCATTCTGGCCTCATCAACCATGGTTCCCTTATGTATGGTCTCACCGAGTGAATCCGCCCTGGATTCTAGATCCAATTCCGGATCTCATTTCCCATCCTCAGGGGCTTCCAATCCCGAACCTTCACACTCTGAAATTGACAGCTTGGCTGCTCCAGTTCCATCCCTAATCAGGACTCCCGGTATCTCTTCACCAGTGAAAGCCATCATAGTGGCTGCCCATAAACCTTCTACTAGGAAGGTTTATCGAAGCAAATGGAAGCGGTTCTCTATTTGGGCGGAACATAAAAATCTTGATCCCTTTTCCGCGCCTCTCTCTGAGGTACTAGACTTCTTGACAGACCTTTTCCAACAAGGAGCAAGCTCTTTGACAGTAAAGGTACAGATGGCAGCCATTTCTCATTACCATGTGGGTCATGACTCGACACCTCTCATGGCTGCAAAAATTTGTAAAACCTTTCTTAAGGGTGCTTTCCTCTTAAGACCTCCTGTTAAGGAAGCCATACCACCTTGGGACTTATCTTTAGTGCTGCAGTCCCTAACCGCTCCTCCTTTTGAACCTGCAGCCTCTGTGGACTTGAAGTATCTTTCCTGGAAAACTGCTTTCTTAGTGGCCATTACGTCAGCTAGAAGAGTTTCAGAACTCCAAGCTCTGTGCGTCAAACCACCTTATCTCTCCTTTTTTAATGATAGGGTCTCCCTCAGGACCAATCCTTCCTTTATTTCAAAGATTGCTTCCAAATCCAATATTAACCAATCTATTAATTTGCCAGTTTTCTTTCCCAAATATAAAAACAAAAGGAGAATATAAACTGCATTCCTTAGATGTTCAGAGACAACTGCGTTTCTACATTCACAGAACAGCTGGTCATAGACAATCCGATCAACTGTTCGTCTCCTTTGCAAAATTCGCACTGGGTAAGGCAGTCTCTAAGGTCACCTTGTCAAAGTGGATTATCTTGCAGGCTTATGACACCACGCCAGCTCCTCAGAGAATTACAGCACATTCTACAAGAGCAGTATCTACTTCTGCTGCCTTTAAATTTAGATGATATTTGTGCAGCAGCCACTTGGACCTCATCTCATACTTTCATTTCACATTACAAAGTGGACGTTGTTTCCAGAGGGAGAGCATCCTTTGGCTCTGCGGTGCTCCGGAACATCCTTCCATGACGGCCGCCCAAGATCCAGGTAGCTGGGGACTCTGTCCCACAGGTTGCAGACAAATGAAGTCTTCCTACTTCAGATTAAGAAGTTATGTACTCACCATAACATTCCATCTGAGTAGGTGACTTCATTTGGATGCAACCATCCCCCCCTCCATCCCCCTGACCTTTCAAGGTGCTGTTAGTCCTGGTTTACCCAGGATTCTGTTATACTGGTATTCACAGGGCAAACTCAATCTGAGGTCAGTCAGGGCTTAGCAGGGGATTATGGGTAAAGGGAGGAGCTAGGAGCTCGGATCCTAAAGCTTATGAATTGCCGGCTCGGATCCGATGTCCGATCCGAATCCCACAGGTTGCATCCAAATGAAGTCACCTACTCAGATGGAACGTTATGGTGAGTACATAACTTCTTATTCTGTGACTTTTACATGCATGTATACAGGAAATGAGTAGTGAATATTGAGGAAGTCCTGACTGTATTCCCGAGTCACTTTGCTTCCCTTGGAATCCTTCAAGCATGTCAGGCTACTTTTCGCCTTTCTCCAGCAGACAGGCAGTCTTCTGTTCCCTTCCTCAGCCATGTGATCACTGCCATATTGTTTATTGAGCCAGTCATTTAGTACAGTCAGGGCTTTATTTTTCTGCACAACAGAGATGGAAGTTTAATGCTGTTTATGCAAAAGTTTATTTTGTGTAAAAATGTAGGCTGGTTAAGTGACATCTTAAGCTTTTTGGGGGAAAAAAAAGTTAGAAGTGCCTCCATTATAAAAATTTTGAATGTATGATGCGGTAGCGTTGTCTCCTCACAGTTAGACGTTGCCCATTCGATTCTCAGAGCGTCTTCTGTGTGGCGACATGCGTGAATGGGCGTTTCTTCGTTGAAGGTTGTGCGTTAGCACATAAAAATCTAATGCCAATCATTAGCAGACCGGAGTTCCGCTGTGGCGACCCCTAACCGGGAAAAGCCGAAAGACATAAACAAACATAATGATTCACATCAAATAATTTAGAGTAGTCCGATTTTTTTTTTTTGTTATATATAGTTGGGGAATTGCAAAATTACTAGAAGATTTGGAACCCTTTTGAAAAGCAGGACCATACACAGAGATTGAATGCATTTGGGACTTTTCACCTTCAAGTCTAGCAGTGCTTGTTTCTTGCCTAGTTGGTGATTGAGCAGTCATTCATTTCCACTTATTCGAATTGCACCAGTTTTTTTTGGGGTGGGGTGGGGTGGTCTCTTTCCTCATAGTGGCAATCAAGCCTTAACTTTTCCCTGCACTTTGGTATCACTTGACCCATTTCATACTTCTGAGATATGCCAACCTAGTGTGGATCCGTTTGTGTCTCCCTTAGTGTTGGATGGTGTAAGTGGTGCCAACCTTTTAGAGGGTAGGGATTTTTTTTGTTCTCTTAACTCGCTTAACCTCTCAGCAATATTGCAAACCTAACAGCTGCTGGCATCAGGAAGCATACCTGCACTAGTTCACATGACTTGATGCAGAGGTGATGCTCTGCTTGCAACACAAGCATCACTAGGCCAATTGCTGTTGGTAGTACATAGGTATTCCTATAAATGTTGACAAGGTTTCACAGCTGCTCACTTTCACCCTCCTTTTCTTGCTCCTACAGTGCTTCTCCAACAATTCAAGAGCAGAAAACTGAACATTAATCTTTGCTATTTTTTTCCATTTTTTCCAGGTTTGTGTTGAGAAGTGCCATGTAAAGGAACATCAACTGGTTTAGTGACGTGGTCACCAAGGGAGGTAGTGACAAAGGAGTTCACAAGGCCTTCAGGTGTAGAGACTGGATTGCTATTCCAGAGTACTCAAGGCACTAGCATAAATAATGGACGAATGCAGGTGGAAAGACTAGTTTATCCTAGAAAATTGGTGTGGTTCCAGTGGAATTAAGGGTGGCATATGTGATCCCATTATGAGGATGTGTATATGAAAAGGAAATGAGCAGTAAAGGTTTGGGAATCTTGTCTCTGTCTTTGGAAAAAAAGCATGGAAAGAATACTGATCTGGTCTTTATGAAGACAAGTTCATGCCCCTCAGAGTTCATGCCTCTAGGTGAGAGTAGAAGTGGACTGAAGAATTGCATTAGATGTATTATGTGTATATTTTGACAAGGGATTTGATACTGTGCTTGTAAGCTTGGGTGGCTAGGTTAAGGGCTGCATGTGAGAATGTTTAGTGAAACACTCAGAATTTTGGTAGGAAACACAGTTGTGATTGCGAAAGGCTTTGAAGAAATACCCATGGCATATGGTGCATTGCAGTTCCCATGTACTGTCAGGTGAGGGTGTAGTACAGGTTCAGACCTTAGCTGAACAATACTGTTATAAGTGGTAGTTATGACTGGGGTGGTGCAGGCTTCGAGGGGACCTTCAGGAGGCTAGGTTGCTGAAATGAGATTTTGCAGCTGGGGTTTAATTCAAAGTCATTCAGAACACAAGGACAGCAGAGTCTATTTTCATAATAGTTGTGTCTGAACTTGGAATAAATTGTATGATCTTGGTAGTTGTCACTCCAGGATAAATTATGCTAAGTGGTAAAGGCAGTCATATGCTAGAGTATCAAACCTGATTAGGTATGACAGTATTACGGATGAAGTTGTGAATGAATGTGTGTACGTGCACTTGCATATCTGTTTGCTGTGTATTTAATTAGAGGACAAAACTTGGGGTCTTCAGATGACTGTATATGGTTTAGTACTTCAGTTCTGGAAGGGATACAGGCCAGAGGTGATGGTGGAGAGTAGCCAGAGTGGTAGGAAATATGGAAGAGGGAATCCAGGTTAGATGTAGGGACTTGGATTGCTGGGCATGATTACCTTAAGTCATGGAGGTTCTGTTTGGACATAAGACCGTTAAGACGGTATATTGGGGGGGGTGCTTACTTTGAGCAAAGAAATCTGAGACTGTGGAACCCTGGTGTTGGGCAGTAGTGATCATAAATAAGATCTGTTTAGTGAAATACTTAGAGTTGGTGGGATATTGTTTCAAAGAAACAGTTGACAGATTTAAGAACTAGCTGCAGTATTTGGACAGCATTTGTAGACTGTCTTCTGTCAACAGCCTTACATGGTCTTGTAGTAAAACAAATTTTAAGCCAATGAAAAAAGTTGATAATTTTGCTTAATGTAAAAAAGTAGTGTATTCAACATTGCACTTTGCTTTAAAATTGTCATTGGAGAATGTAGAAAGTAAATGAAGGTTGTTTAACACAATTACTGTTGTTTTGATACAGATTTCATCTTTCTGTGGAATTGACTCCAGTGCAATTCTGCCACTGCAGCGTGTACCAAACCTGCATACTGTCTATACTCTAGATGCCGTCATCTCTAAAGTGCAGGTCTCCTTGGATGAGCACTTCACAAAGATGGCAGCTGAAACAGACCCACATAAATCTTCAGAGATAACAAAAAACCTTCTTCCAGCAACGTTACAATTAATTGATGCCTACATTGCCTTTACTAGGTAAACTGAGGAAGGAATGGGCTGGGAAAAAATAGTTGTGTCATAATTGTTTAATGGTTTCTGGGTCAACCATGCCACTCTTCATTAGTTGTTTTTTTCCTTGTTTTCTTTTGACAAGATCCTATTTGTTGAGGAGCTTGACAGAGGAAGGCAGTACAGATAATCGACCATCAGAAGAGAAGCTGCAAGGTTATGCAGCTGTTTTAGCCATTGGATCAACTCGTTGCAAGTCCAGTAACCTTGGTAAGTCTTGAATATTGAGACGGTAACTTTTTGTTATTAAAGATGTGATGAGTTATACATAGTTTGAGGTGTACTGGGTAGCTCTCCTTTGTTTTTTTGGCAGTTGTTCTGCTAGTAATAGGTTGAATATGCTATCTGGGCAGTATTCTCTGAATATATATTTGAGGAAATACTTAGCAGGATCTACATGAACATTCTGTTCCCTAGAATTTTGACTTTGTCTTTAAGGGTGGTGATCCCTTTCTGCAATCATCTTTTTCAACACTAATGGTGTACCTTTAAAAAGGGAGGAGTTGAACTCTCAAGTCTTCAGCTGCATCTGCTTCTGTGTTGAGGTACTCCTGGCTGCGTCTACAGCCCTTCCCAGATGACTTCAAGGCCAAACTCATGTATGCACCTTTGCATCACTCTGCCCTTTTTGGCACCCAGGTGGCTGACCATTTCACGTCACTCCAACAAAAAGGGAAAGAACTCCAAGACCTAAAGCATCTCCTTGTCTCTCCAGTCCCAAAGTTCCAGAGAAACTACCCATCCAAGACATAATTCATAAGAAAGACTTCAAGGCCTTCTGTCCCCTTCAGGTCTAGAAGATCCCACAGGAGGCTATCTACTCAGCCTTGGACTCCTCATGCCACTGCCCAGAGACCTCCATTTCCAGAAAGGGCAGGCAGTGTCTGACTTTTTGCCTCCATTTCTTCCCCTGCAAATTCCATCCCCTTCCCAAATCATGCACACAGATACGTCCGATCTGGGTGGGGGGGGGGGACTCTGGGCACAACAATGGTGCAGAGTTTGTGGGCAGACAAACACTGGCACATCAAGGAAACTTCAGCCATACTTCTTGCCCTGCAGGCCTTCCAGCATTTCCTCAGATAGGGCATCCTAAAGATCTTTACAGACAACATCACAGTGATGTGCTACCTGAACAAGCAAGGAGAGACGAAGTCCCATTTCCTTTGCAGGCTAGCTGTACAGTTATGGCATCTGCCTATCTCCCAGGGGATCTCCCTCCAGGCAGCATATGTCCTGTCCCAACACAATTGTCAGGCAGACTCTTTAAGCAGAACCACCTCAGACAGTCATGAATGGATGCTGTCAAGAGATGTGTTCCTAGATCTGATCCACAGGTGGGGCATTCCACAGATAGACCTGTTCGCCGCCTCCACAAACGGGCAACTCCAGAGCTACTGCTCCAGAACTCACGACCCAAAGGCACTGCAAACAGATGCCTTCTTAATGTGTTGGAATGGGAGATTCCTGTATGCCCCCATCCCCTTCCCTTTGATCCAAAGTCTCCTGAAAGTTCAGCAGGACTCGCCAGAAATCTTGTTGGTGACTCCCTGCTGGCCAAGGCAGCACTGGTTCCCCCAACTTCATCTCTCCAAGGGCAATCACCACAAGTTAGTTTACCCCCCCCTCAGTGGATCTACTCGTACAGCACAAGGGGACACAGATTCGCCCACGGTCTGCACCTCTCCTTGTGTCTGATAGGATTCTGATTCCCTTCAGACACCTGTACAACGAGGACGTGCTCTCAGTCCTGTAGGAGGCCAGGAAACCCAACACAAGGAAATATTATCTCTCGAAATGGAGAAGGTTTTCTATCTGGTGTCACAAAAGACAGATGGAGCACCTGGACAGCGACCTGCCTCTGATTCTGTCCTACCTGTGTGAACTCCTGAAGATAGGCTTGTCTTACTCCTCCTTAAAAGCACGCCTGTGTGCCATTTCTGCCTGCTTCCCCATGGAACCTCCGCTAGCATCCAGATTTCCAGCCAAGCTATTTCTAAAGGGTGTCTTACACTTAAGATCACCCCCCCCGGAAAACTGACCCCTCCTTCCTGGGACCTTAACTATATCCTAGGAAAACTAACTCTGCCACCCTTCGAACCAGCTGGCAAGGCTGACTTGAAATTTTGCACTTGGAAAACAGTGCTACTAGTAGCTCTGACATCAGCCAGGAGGGTCTTGAAGCACCAAGCCCTTATGACTACCCCACCCTTCCTGGTTTTCCATATGGACAGGGTCACCCTCAGGATTAATTCCTCCTTCACCACCAAGGTAGTCCGTGACCTTTCTCTGAATCAGGCTGTTCACCTACCCACCTTCTTTCCAAACCTGAGGAAGACGGTGAGAGTCTCCTTCACTCCTGAGATGTCCACAGAAACTTTGATTCTATTTGCATAAGACCAAGCCTTTATGTAGATTAGACCAGCTGTTTCTTTCCTTCCACCCCAGAGCTCGGGGGAAAAGCTGTGGGAAAACAAACCATTTCTTCTTGGATTGCTAGAGACATTTCCTTTTGTTACACACACCATGGGAAGACAATGACAGGCAATGTCAGAACCCATTCCACAAGAGCCATGGCCTCCTTTGGAGCCTTTTTTAAAGGCCTAGACAACGGCTCCATTCTGGAAGCAGCTACCTGGTCTTCTGTGCACACCTTCACCAGACACTATAAATGGGACTACATCTCCAGGGCCAGGGCAGGATTCGTCAGGACTGTCATGCATGTGTTCCTGGAATCCTCTTCCAGACCACCTCCCAGCCAGCAGTGAGCTTTTGTATTCACCCACTAGTGAATACTGTAACATTGGAATAGTCAGACATAGGAAAGTTGTGTACAATCTTACCATAACCATAGATGTCCTTCTCTTCCATGTTGCAGTATCCTTTCACTCCCACCCCCCCACCCCCATCCTTGCACTTGCAGCCCTCGGCTTCTATACAGGCTAGGCCGTCAGAACTGGCTCCATCTGGGGCTTCCTTGGTTCTGAGGGCCGGTGCACGCAGACATCGCATTTATGGCCCACGTACCTGCCAATGCATCAGACGTCCGCACCATCAGGAACTGGCAAAGCTTTGGAATCCTGGCCAGACAAGCTGTTCGGAAGAAGGGTAAACCCACTAGTGACTACTACGACATGGAAGAGAAGAACATCTATGATTATGGTAAGATTTTACACCACTTTCCTTTATTGTAGCAGATGTTTAGTTTGTTAAAGTCTGCTTTGTTTAAGTTGATGAGTATTGGGGAGGCATACAGGAGTGTGGATAGCAGGTGGGTTCTTGCAATGGTGGCTTTACTGTCCTTTGTGAGGTACTTTTTGCATCTGTATAGAATTCAGAGTTTTTTTTATGGACTCTTTATTTGTGCAATGTGCCTATCGAATTTCATGTTGTGACCTATGATAACTCTCAGAAATTTGGTGTGTTGGACAGGGGTGTGGTATTGGCTGAGAATTTTGTGTGTGGTGGTATGGAGTCTAAGGCTGTAGTGGGATAGAATATCGTTAGCTGTGTTTTATTGGGGTTAAGTATTAGTTGAGAGTTGGTTAACCAGGTTTCAACAGCTGTAAAGGACTCTTGTTTCCATTCCTGGAGTTGAGAGAATGATGGGGCGGAGCAGATTAGAGTGGCATCATCTATGTACTGGACTAGTGTGGTGTGCCAGGTAGCTTTGTGGAGTTGGTTGGTGAATATGTTGAAAAGAAGAGGTCCAAGAATGGATCCTCGGGGGACCCCTGGGGTGACTGGTAGAAGGGGAGATGAGGAGTTTTGCTGTTTTACTTGTGGTTGGTTAGATGGTCTTGAAACCATGCTAGTGTGGAGAGGGTGAGATTAAGATCAGAGAGAGCAGAAAGGAGTTTGGGATGGGAGACTGTATCGAAGGCCGTGGAGAAATCTAGGAATGCAGTGGATACTAGGTTGCCATTGTTTCGATATTGGTTTATTGTTTGTAAAGCTAAGGGCTGTGGTAGTACCATGTTTGAAGCTGAATCTTAGGGTGCTGGTTAGCAGTTTAGTAAGGAGATGGTGCATTATTTGGGTATGTATACTTTTTTCAAGTATTTTAGTTAGGTAAGGGGATAGAGTGACAATTGGATGGTAATTAGATAGTTCCAGTTTTATGGAGTGGTATTATATGGAAAATTTTCAACAGAAAAGGAATGAATTGTCCTGATAAAGAGTGGATGATGGTCATGGAGACTGGGTAAGAGATGGCTGCAATCTTTAGATATTCTGCAGGTAATTTGTCGGCGGCCAGGATTGTGGGTTTAAGCCTATTTAGATATTTATATATTCTTATAGTTGGAACAAGCTGTAAGGAGAAGAGGTTTTGGTCTGCTGGTTTGGATGTGAAGTGGGAGAACTACTCTTGGTGAGGGCTAGGATGGATTTGGTGTAGTGTTTGTTGAATTGGGTGGCAGTATTATTGGTGGTGGTGTCTGTGTTTGGGGGTGGAGTACTGGTCTTTCCTGGTTGTAGGAATTTGTTAATGACAGCCCAGAAATTTTGTGGGTTATTTTTTTGTTTGGTTTGAATGCCTATATAGTGGTTCCCTTCATCTGTCCTAATTTGCTTTATGGCCTAATCCTCAGAGCTATTAAGTGATTTATAAATCAGTCTGTCAGATGTAGCTAGATGTCTTTCCTGAGGTCTGTCATCACAATATTTGTGAATGGTAAGGCAAAATAAGATGGTAGTGTAAAGCTTTTCCTGTAAACCACTCTACTTGATAAGTGCCCTAGGTAGCCATTCACTGTAGTCTGTTAACTTCAAATTGCATCTTTATGCAAGCAGAGCTAAATTAATGGGTGTTTGCACTTAAAATGTCAGTGAGACAGTTGCATTTTGTCTAAGACTTGGCAACACTGTTAGCTGAGGTAACTGATTTTGGGTGATTAATCTACGTTCTTCATCCATAATCTTGATTGTAATTGAAAATTTAAACTGCATGTAAAGAACGTTGTCCATAAGACTGTTCAGAAGCTTAGTAATATATAGAGAGGCATGTCTTTTCTTACCATCAGGGCAAGGTAGTTCAGATCCATATCCTTGCTGGAGCCTTCCTTTGTCCTGAAAGAGTGCTCTTCAAACTATCTGGAGATATACAGAGCTGAGTATGTTTTTCTGGCACTTCAGAGTTGTGTACTGGTAATTGTTGTTTGACTAATTTTATATTATTGCTGGCTGACTTCAGAGTTGTGCACTGTTATTTTTGCTTCGCTGTATAGTTTTTCATATCTCTGCCGAAGGTGTTGGTTTTTCCATACCCACCCTCCCTGTTCCTGTGTTTAAATTTTGAGGTTTTTGCAATTGCCCGCCCCCACTGTAGATTTGATCTGGGACATTCCCCCCAGTACCATCTCTTTACCTCATTCTACCCAATAGACTCCTTCTGCATTGTTTTTAGTAATTTTTAATTTAATTGCATTTTTTAAACTGTTTGGTCTAACATTGCTACATACTCAAGTGTGCTAGCTTGCACTGCATTTGAATTGTTTTGACTGCTGTTTTAGCTACTTTTCTGTATTTTGTTTGTTTGTGTCTTTCAGCTTTTCCCGGTTAGGGGTCGCCACCGCGGAACTCCGATCCGCTAATGATTGGTAGTTGATTTTTACGTGCGATTTGCTGTATCCAGGACTGTATGTAAGCTTTTGAGCCCCCCCCCCCCAAGCTTTCTGTGTTGGAGGGAAGTCTTCTAGCTTATCAGTGGGAGTGGTAAGCACTAATTAACCTACATAAGGAGTGGTTCTGGCCCAGAAATTGTAGTTGTTGGCCGTTTGGGCAGTTTTTCCATCTCTCTCAACTTTCTGATTTAAAAGCCTACATTTGCACTTGTTTCCCCCTTTCCTGTAACTAGTTTAGTCCAGATACAGATTCTTACTTTTAGCACTTGAATTTGCTTATTCATGATCAGCACGTGTTCAGAACTTGTAAGCACTAAATAACCTACTAATTACTACAGCACTCAACCTTCCTCATTACCTAGAGGAAAACAGTTTTGCTACTTACTTTCCTCACTTGCTAAGAGAAAAACAGCTCTTGTACTCACTTTCCTCACTTATCTAGAGGAAAATATTTTTTTAGTCAGGCATGTCCAAGGGTCAGCTCCCAGTGTTCTCTCCTGTCTATCTGATGAATCTGGGCATCTTGGAGCAATGTAGAAATGGCCTCGTGTACACAGACAACCCTCTCCTCTACCACCCAACACTACAACCTGTGAGAGATGCACTTATCTAGCCAAACTGGAGGTAAAGCTCTCTCCAATCAAGACTGAACTTGACAGTCAAGAGGAGAAGGTAAACACTTCCACCACACCACACTCATCACATAGTCTCACTAAATCTGCACCACCAAAATCCACACATAGAAACACAAAAACATTTGCAGAGGCTCTCAATAATAATCTGCTCAAGCAACAGAGACCTCCAAAGTAGAAAAGCAAGCAACCTCCACCCCCCAACACAACCCAAATGACACATAGCCTGCAGACTCAGTGTGCCACTCAACCACAGCCAATAAGGCAAAACAACGTACCCAACACACTAGTCATAGGTGACTCTATAGTCAGGCACACTGATGTCCCACTCACCAGGCTAAACAAGGAGAAGGTTACTGTCAGCTGCTTGTCGGGTGCCAGGATCTGCCACATAACCCACGCACTCAGGTCACTCCACAACAAGTACAAATACGACTCTGTCATTGTCCATTTTGGTGTGAATGACCTGAGACGTACCTCCCAGGACTACATGAAGAGAGACATGGAAGAGCTCTCCGATCTTGTAGCCCAGGCAGGTATGACCCTAGCCCTGAGTAGCATTTTGCCATCACCCAGAATGATGCCGCAGTACAAGGACAAAATGATTGATTTCAACAACTGGCTAAGCTTCTGGTGCCATTCTAAATGGATCCAGTATCTGTCTGCCTGGGATGATATGGTCGACAGACCATGATGCTTTGCCAGAGATGGCCTGCATCTGTCACCCCTGGGATTCCAGATACTGGCTAAGGATGTCCTTCAAGGATGCATCTGCAGTCATAACATATGGGTTGTCCTGCCTCAGGCAGCCCTTCGGTTGGCCGGATTCCAAAGTCTGGGTCCGGCGTCGGCTGAAGTCGCCTTTTCCCCGACGTCAGAGCGGCTGGGGTATAAAAGCATCAGTCGACGCCTTTTTCCTAAGTCTTTCTTGCCGTGCGGTGCCCGAAGCAGAAGCTGTTCGCAAGTGCCGGTCGGTCAGATCCAGAGATTTCAGTTACCGAAGACTTCGAAAAAAGCTAAGTACCCCGTTGGGGACTCTTTCTTGCCTCAGCCGATGTCAAAGTAAATAAATGTTTAACTTGTGGGAAACAAATACCTCATAAGGATTTCCATTCTTACTGCCTTCCTTGCTTAGGCCCAGACCACGACGTATCAGCTTGTTTAGCCTGTGCCTCCTTCAACCGGCGGACTCTCCGACGTCGGTCGGAGTTTGCAGAGGAGTTTTTTGGAACCGATTTTGCTTATAAAATGCTGTCGGAGACTCCGACTACGCATATGGTCAAAAAACGCAAGGAAAAGGGCTGACACTCGTGGCCCACGGTTTTGGCTGAAACCACGGTTAGGCCTACCGCGAGTGTCTCGGTTTCGGCTGAAACCGAGCCCATGGCTATTCCTACTACCGAAACCATACCTCCGACCACCGAGGCCAGAGAGGCCCCGGCCGAGTCGGCTTCAGAACTCCCTATCGAAGCTAGTGCTCAAGAATTGTCCGACACCATACCTTTGGACATTCCTACTCCTGCACGTGGGGCAGCTAGGCCCCCAGCTTCTATGTCTATTAAGGCCTTCTCCAGGCCAAAGGCTGCCAAACTCTCTAAAACTTTGCCTACCAAATCAACTTCACAGAGGCCTTCCTCCAGTTCTCAGATCCTCAGCCTTGCTGAGGACCTCATTTCCTTAATTAGGGGTTCCCAACCTCACCCAGACAGGGCCTCCCAACCTCCTCCAGACAAAAGGCCCAGGACTGATCCCTCTGAACCTCTCTCCTCAGATTACTCCTCGGATGGATCTGATTTGTCAGACCATCAGGAAGGGGCCTACTCGCCTTATGAGGATTCAGATGCAGAAGATTCTATTCCTTTGGCCTCCCCACCAGAAGAATTTTCCTTTGGGGAGACTTTACACTCCATGAGGGAGCACTTTCAATGGCAGGGTCAGGATTTCTCTGATTCTAGAAAAAGATTAAGGACCTTTTTGCATTTGCCCCAGCATAGGCCCTTAGCCATACCTCCTGTTCTGACTGTAATTGATGATGTGTACAATGTCAGTACTGCACCTGATTCTCTTCCCCCGGCCCCTGCCAAACCTGACAGATATTACAGGGTCCCGGATTCTCATTTCCACACCTGTATAAAGCCCATGCTGCAGACCCAGAAACTATTTCTCAGGGCCCTAAAGGGGTTGCAGCTGCTACTGCTAAGAATCCCCTACCCTCTGAAAGAGAGTCTAGAGCATTAGATAGATGGGGAAAAAAGGTATATACATCTTCTACTCTTTCTGCCAGGACATTAAACTGTCAATTCCATATGATCCAGTACCAAGAATTTTTGTTAGATCAGCTGAATAAAAAGCTTTCTGCTCCTGAACCTTTAGACCGTAAATCCCTTCAGGATTTGGTACACAACTCTCAGCAGGTCAGTAATCATTTTTTAAAATGTGGTTATGATGCACTGAAGGCTTCATTTAGATAAGCTATGAAAGGGGCAGTAATTCGTAGGCATGCCTGGCTGAAGGAGCAATCTTTGCCAGACCATGTCAAGGCTAAACTCCTCGATGCTCCAATGGAGAAACAAAGTTTATTTGGCTCCCCTGCACAGGAGATTCTAAAAAAGGTGGAAGAAAAAGCAAAATCTGTGCAAACAGTAAAAGAATTCCTGCAGGTCCAACCTCCGAGGTTCAGCAGAAACTGGCCTACAAAGAATTGGTCCTTTCCAGACACCTCCAGAGCACAGAGGGGCAGGAACAGACGTACTAGAGGCAGAGGTCAATCAAGAGGTGCCTACAGGGGCCGTCAGTGGCAGCCTGCAAACCAGAGGAGTGGTGCAACAGCTACAACTACTACCACTACTACAGGACAGACCCAATGACTTGACTCTGATTCCGCCCACCAGGGATCAACTGGAAGCGCCCTTGGGCGGAAAGTTGGCTTTATTCTCAAAAAACTGGCATTGCATTACAAAGGATACATGGACATTGCAAATAATAGACAAAGGATACAGGTTTCACTTCCAGACCTTGCCAAGGAGAGGCGGAATGCTAAACCTTCCACCAAACCAAAAGGTAGAGGCTTTAAGACAAATCAGCACGTTAATTCACATGAAAGCTATAGAAAGGGTACCATCTACAGAACAAGGCCAAGGATTTTACTCCAGACTATTCCTTGTGCCAAGAAAAGAAAACAAATGGAGGCCTATACTCGACCTGTCCACACTGAACACTTATCTCATTGTGCCAAAATTCAAAATGCTGACCCTACAGCAACTTCTTCCCATGTTGGGCAAGGAGTCTTGGCTGGTGACTCTAGATCTCAAGGAGGCATACCTGCACGTCCCTATTCGACCAGATTGCAGAAGACACCTCAGATTTCTTGCAAGATCAGAGCATTATCAATTCTCAGCATTGCCTTTTGGCTTGTCTACTGCGCCCAGAGTATTCACGAAATGTCTGGCATCAGTAATTGCACACTGCAGACTTCAGGGAATTCAAATTTATCCATACCTGGACGACTGCCTAATACAAGCGGACAAGAAGAAGAAGTTGTTAAAGGACTTGGCCTGTGCCATACACCTGCTTCAAACCTTGGGATACACAGTCAACATCCAAAAGTCAAGACTAGTACCATCCCAAAGGATAACCTTTTTGGGTGCGGATCTGGACACAATCACTCAGATGGCTTTTCTCACAGAAGAAAAACAAAAACAACTTCCAGATTACTTCATGACTCTGACAAGACAAACTCAGCTTACTGCAAGGAAAGTCCTGCAGGCCCTGGGTTACATAGCATCCTGCATAATTTTAATTCTACATGCCAGGCTGCATATGAGGAAACTACAATGGTACCTAAGGAATGTATGGTCTCAACACAGTCACAGTCTAGAAACCATGATACAAATCATTCCATGCCTTCAAAAGGAATTCCTTTGGTGGGCTCAGGCCTGCCAGTCCAACAGATGGTTGCCTTTCAACAAACCAAAAACAAGGCAGACGATCACCACGGAAGCCTCAGACCGAGGATGGGGAGCACACATGGAGGACAAACGTACCCAAGGCCTATGGTCTGAAGGGTAGCTACGTATGCACATAAACCAAAAGGAGATGCTGGCAGTAAGGCATGCAATCGAGGCATTCAGACCCTTCCTTCAGCAAGGACATCTGTTAATATGGACAGACAGCACCACGGTCATGTGGTACATAAACAAACAGGGAGGCACACATTCCTACCCTCTATGCCGGTTGGCTATGGATCTGTGGAACCTATGCCTGAATCTCAACATCCAGCTGCAGGCCAAATTCGTACCAGGAAAAGAGAATACTCTAGCAGACAGCTTAAACAGAACTACCATGGATACACACGAATGGATGCTGCATCCAGACATCTTCAAACTCATAACAAAGAAATGGGGAATCCCAGAGATAGATCTGTTCAGCTCCTCACTCAACCACCAACTGAAGAAATTCTGCTCAAGGACATACCACCCACAAGCCTGGAGGGTGGACTCTCTCTCTTTCAGCTGGAAGGCCCTAACAGTATATGCTTTCCCACCTCTACCATTGATGTATAAGGTTCTACTGAAGATCAGGGAGGAACAGCCAGAAGTCATACTAATAGCTCCGGACTGGCCAAGGCAGAATTGGTACCCGCTACTGAGAAGCATGTCTCAGGCACACTCATGGTCTCTTCCCCTATGGCCTCTTCTTCTAACGCAGAACAATTTCAGGACCCTGCATCCCAGCTTGAAAACACTGCAGCTAACTGCCTGGAAGATTCCTTAAAGCCCAACAACACTGTTTTATCCCAGAGGGTGAAGGACATTATCCTGGAGGCTCGCAGACCTTCCACAAGAAAGGCATACTCAGCTAAATCGAAGAGATTTCTCATTTGGAGCACATCAAAGGGCACAGATGTCACACTGGCAAACCTAGCACACATCCTAGAATACTTAGCAGAATTGTTCCACAATGGCCTGTCTTATTCATCCATTAAGATTCATGCTTCAGCAATTTCAGCAGAATACAATATGGATCCACCTATCTTCTCACACCCTCTTCTCAGACAATTTTTGAGAGGGATCAAGAATGTTAAACCTCCAAGAAGACCCCCCTACCTGCATGGGATCTCAATTTTGTGCTGGAAAAACTAACACTACCTCCTTTTGAACCAGCAGCTTCAGCATACCTCCAGTTTTTATCTTGGAAAACTGCATTCCTTCTGGCAATCACTTCAGCAAGAAGAGAGTATCTGAGTTACAGGCATTAATGGCAGTGCAACCTTTTCTTATTTTTCACCAGGATAGAGTGTCACTGAGAACCAATCCTACTTTCATGCCAAAGGGTGGTGTCTAGGGTATCCTTGAACCACTTGCCTACGTTCTTCCCTAACCCACAGAACAAAGGGGAAAAACTTTTGCACACCTTGGATATACACAGACAACTACGCTACTATTTGGACAGAACTAAGTCTAACAGAAAAACTGACCAACTTTTTGTAGCATATGCAACTGGGGTACAAGGAAGAGCAATTTCCAAACAGACAATCTCAAAATGGATAGGAAATTGCATTCGTTTTTGCTACTCCTTTCATGGAAAGGCAGTTCCTGAAAATATCAGGCCTCACTCTACAAGGGCCACAGCCACCACTACAGCTTTCCTACGAGGGGTGGCTACCAAGGACATTTTAGAAGCTGCTACTTGGAGCTCCGTGCATACATTTGCCAAGCATTACAATCTACCCTTATACTCCAGATCCCGAGCAGGGTTTGCAACTGCAGTACTGCAGGAGATCATAACTACACCATAATTCTCTTAGTACCTCCTCCCCCAGATTGGCTATGGTATTCTACCCATATGTTATGACTGCAGATGCATCCTTGAAGGACATAGTACAGTTTTGTACCTACCATAAATGTAGATGTCCGATAGGTATGCATCTGCAGTCAGGATTACCCACCCTCCTTCCCCTCTGTGGTATTCCTAGGGTGCTTACCCCTCTTTCAGCTAGCTGGGGGAATCTATTATGGTGTATTTGTTTGTTTGTTTATATATGTATATAATTTGCTAATGTTTAGAGCTTTTCAGCCTTCATCCAAATTGATCCTTCCTAGAGGGCACCTTGCATCTGGGGCAAGAAACACTGAGGAAAATGGCGTCGGCTGATGCTTTTATACCCCAGCCGCTCTGATGTCGGGGAAAAGGCGACTTCAGCCGACGCCGGACCCAGACTTTGGAATCTGGCCGACCGAAGGGCTGCCTGAGGCAGGACAACCCATATGTTATGACTGCAGATGCATACCTATCGGACATCTACATTTATGGTAGGTACAAAACTGTACTTTCTTGCCACCCCTATAGTGCCTTTTTTAAGCAAGGTTCAAATGACAAATTCACCACCGTAACAGGAACAGGCAAGCAAAAACTGAGGGTGATGCTAGTCGATGCTAGAAGTCTAAATCTCAAAATGCACTCACTCGAGGCACTAATGGAGAACACAGATATCTGTGCAGTGACTGAGACCTGGTTCAATTCTCCAGAGAGCACACGTGGACTACCAGGCTATAACTAATACCACACTTTTCGGCCATGTAACCTGGACCGGAACACCAAAGGCGGAGGTGTGTCAATATTCATTAAGGATATCCACACCTCCAGGCTAGTTGCTCAGCATAATGCAGCCGAGGTTATCCAAGTGCAACTACCTCTGGGCAGAACTGCAATCCAAATTGTAGTTTGCTACAGATACCCACCATGCCCCAGGATTCCCACTCCTCTTTTCTTGATGTACTGGAAAATATTAGGGTTCAACGAAACGCACTAATAATGGGCGATTTCAACTACCCCACCATTAACTGGGAAAACTACTCATGTACAAACTCCTTCGCTCAACACTTTCTGGAATTCATAAACTCCAATTCCCTGGATCAACTTATCCACATCCCCACCAGGGGCAACAATATCCTAGATCAAGTCCATTACCAATATGAGTGACCGGTGTTCCACACCTGAAGTCAACGCCTCATTGATCTGATCTGACCATAAGCTAATTACCCTAGATATCCACATCCTGCTTCCACCCCCATTAAGGAAACCATGGTAAAAAATTTCTCCAAAGCTAACTTCATGCTTCTTAAGACAGAAGTGGTGAACTTCATGACACCCATGCAGCTGGACAATACAGTTACGACTACTGAATCCTACACAATTGCACTTTATAAGCACTTACATGAGTGCATGGATCGTGCTATCCCAAACAGAACCAAGATGCTATCCTCCAAAAAAAGGAAGCCAGTCTGGTGGTCCCCTGCCATAAACAAACTGTACAACAGAAGGAAGAAACCCTTGCAAAAGAGAGTAAAATCCCACGAGTGGAGGAGCTCCCTGGTCAGCCTCAGCAAGGAGCTCTGATCCCTGATAAAATCCTCCAAAGCTAGTTACGAAAACAAAATCACCACTGATTCTAAAGACAACCACAAAGCATTCTATAGCTATGTCAAGAATCTCAATGGCAACACTCAGATCTGCTCTGAGTTGCAGCACAATGGCACTAAATATACAGACCCAACTGATATTGCCAACATCCTGGCAGATAGGTTCAGTGCTAACTTTACCCCCCTCTCACCCCCTAAAGAGCCCATCTCTATACCGGAAGAATACAAAGTTCCTGTAATCACGGCTGCACAGGTAAAAAAAAAAAAAAACACTCTCCAAAGCCAAGAACACAGCATCCATGGGACAAGACAACATCCCAGGCTGCATTCTACATGAACTACAGAATGAACTGGCACCCCACCTAAGTACCATGTTCAATCATAGCCTCACCTCAGGATTTGTGCCTGCTGAATGGCGTACAGCAACGGTTATCCCACTCCACAAGGGGGGAAGCCACCATGGACCCCGGGAACTACCGCCCCATTAGCCTGATGAGCCTGGTCTGCAAGGCCATGGAATTGTATCATCATGGAACTTATAAACAAAGACATTGGTAATTTCCAAACTCTGGATCCCACACAGTTCGGGTTATTAAAAGGCAGGTCATGTCTCCTAAACCTGATAGACTTCTTTGAAGCAGTCACCAAAGCCGTAGACAAGGGTAAGGTGGTTCACACAGCCTATCTAGATCTTGCCAAGGCTTTCGACACCATCCCCCACTCTGGAATTATAGATAAACTCACTAAACTAGGTATAAATCTCTGTCACAAGATGGGTTGCCAACTGGCTCACTGACAGAGCCCACACTGTGAAAGTAGCAGACTCCAAATCCGACTTCAGACCAGTGACAAGTGGTGTACCACAGGGCTCAGTCCTGGGTCCTCTCCTGTTTGGTATCTACTTCTCTGAAGTACAGGCTAACACAGAAGGTCTTTGGCTAACGAAGTTCGCAGATGACTGCAAACTGGGAGCCATAATCGAAACTCCTAACGATGTGACATCCTACAAAAGGTCTTCACTGAGACAGATGCCAGGTGTCAAAGCCATGGCCTCAAGCTCAATGCCAAAAAGTGCATTGTCATCCACTTTGTTAAAAACTCTGTACCCATGAACTACAACATAGGCAGTAGTATACTTAAACACCAAAAGGGTGATAAGAGACCTTGGGACACAGGTGGACAATAGTCTCTCCTTTGATAATCACATCACTACAGTAGTCCGGAAATCCTTCTACATGGCACACCTCAGCACAAAAGGTTTCTCATCCAGAAAAAAATAGGTCATTTTTCCCCTCTACTCGTCACTCATTAGACCCATTATAAAGTACAATGCCCCTTTTGGTATGTACCTCACAAGACATCTACTGCAACTGCAAAGGCCGCAGAAATGCCTCAGAGAGGATTACTGGCCTCAAACAGATGCCCTACGCAGACAGTCTAAAAAAAACTCCAGCTTTACTACGTCGCATATCGCCTACTCAGAGGTGATCTCGGCTTAACATACAAAGCTATGTCAAACCCAGAGCTGTTGGACATGCTCCACTTAAAGAAATCCCAGTCCCTCTGAGCTGCACGCTCTAGGGACCTAAACCTTGTCACCACAATAAACAGAACATGCCGGAGGGATAGATTCTTGTCCCAGAGACTTACCATACTCTGGAATAAACTACCTATCTATATCAAACAAAGCTCCTCATTAGCGCTCTTCAAGAAAAATCTTGATGATTGGATGGGAAATAGGAAATTCACCCCGGGGATAACCTCTGTGGCTCTGCTTGACAGTGGCGGAGGAAAATAATTTTCTTGGGTGTCGAAAGCCAGGGTACCTTTTTGGCTAGGCGTATATAGGCCTCAGGGCCGATAGCTTAGTACTTACCTATGAACCTAATTCCTTCTTTGCTGTGCACATCATTTACTGGATTTTTTTGTGTCTCCAACATAAACTTGAGTTAACTTTAAAGTAACCAGTGCTCTGCTTTCCGTTTAGGCACATGTTTCATGTTATGAGATGAATGTTTGCCGATTGGTCTAAGGACCTACCATTAAAAATTTGGTAGGCTTTTCCCTACCATGCTCAAGTCATTTGGAATCTATGCCCTTTGATTCATTTGCTTAATTCTGATGCTTCATCTGTGCAATTCCCTTAAAGCAACATTCACAAAGGAATACATGTTCATAAAGTTTACACTACTTCTGTTTTTCCTTTCCATTTTATTTTTTTTATTTTATTCATTCCTGTGTTTTGGTCTCTGGCTGTGCAACTGAATTCCATTGATTGCTTTGTTTTAGTTGTGTAATGATCCTTTTCATAAATAAGTATATCTAGATTAACTTTAAGCCTCCATGGCCCAACATATTGTTGCCTATTCCAATCTAGCCTGTAAGGTTGAAGTGGTACTTCACTCAGCAGCTTTTATGTTCAGAATGAATATTGAATAAGACTCCCTCTTCATCTCAAATGTAGGCTACAAAGAAAATAAACTTCCAAGTCTTCTGTTAGAAAAACAAGAGAGTGTAAATAGACTTGAGGCAAATCTTTAAGTGATGGCAGCATCTCAGTAAAACATCTGATGACCTACTTTACATTTATTTCCATGACTGTTCTGGTACTGTTGTTTTGTCCACTTCAAAGGAAGGACTGGTTGTTACAGGCAGGTGTATCCTTACCAACGTTTAAAGTTTACCAAGTTATATTTTGACTATAAGTATATCTTGCGTTTTAATTAAAACACTGTTAGGTGACCTTTATCCAGTTTTGGGATGGTATGAAATTTGGTTATTAGTAAGGAGTTAGTGTAATTTTACCTCTCCCATACCTGCCAGAATTTGGGCCTTTTCAAGCCAGTGGGTAGTGAATCAATTAGATTTTTTTTTTTTTTTTTTTTTGCATTTCCTGCTTAATCTGAGTTACTTTTCATTTTTATGTGGTTTGGTACAGTACCTAGAGTACAAAGCCACAGGATTCAAAAAGTGTACTAAGTGTTACCATAAGGTCCCATCTCCCCAGAACACATGCAGTCTTTGTATCATGTACCTAGGTTTGGTACACTTAGAGGGCCTCCTATGAAGTTATTAAAAATTGTGGTTCCAGAATGCAACAGTGATGTAACAAAGTTGTCTTTAAAAGTTATCTTTCCAGTGAGAATAAGAGGAGGGAAAAGTACAGATCAGAGGAGAAAGAGGTGTCAAAATACCTTGATTGGCTATCTCCCTCTCCTAAAGTGATGAAGGAATTTCTCGAGGCAGGGCAGGTCATGATTTTAGTGTAGTAGAGCAAATACCTTTTGCTGGGGGGTATTCCAGCTTGAGCTTTTGATGGTGCCAGACCTTGCTCCAATGAAGAGACGAGAAGTTTCTTCTCAGAGGAAGCTATTTTTCAGTACCTTAAGTTGAGACCACTTTCCATGTTAGTCAAGTCAGCTAGTGCTCAGATTGAGCCCCCCCCCTTCTAGGACCTCTAAAGAAAGTAATTTGTCTTGCACTGCAACTGCACTTTTCCTGACCCTTTGCTAGCTGAGAGAGTGGTGACTTCATGCCTGATAGCTGACATTCTTTAAGTTTCAGTTTTGAAGTCCTGAATTGTGGGATTTCCTGCTGTGGAAGCTCTTGGCTGGCCCCAACTAACAGAGTAAAAATCTCCATCCTTTTAAGGCTGACTAATATCTTATACTGATGTCAGTAAGTGTGGGTATATAGGGAGCCAGCCAATGCCATGATATTTCTTTTCTTACAATTAGAGCCTGAAACAGTGTTTCAACACATCGGTCGGTCCGCACCAGAGAGAAGTCGTCTAAAGCCAAGTACCCCATTGGGATCTGTTTTTTCTTGCTTTTAACCCATGTCAGATGAATTTAACAATTGTCTCCGCTGCGGTAAGCAAATCCCACACCTAGACTTTCATACGTTCTCTCACTTGTCTAGGCCTGGATCAAGATGTCCCTAATTGATGTTTTTTGTGCCCGTTTCAATTTTAGGACTAGCATGGCCGAAATCTTGGCTAGGCATCTTAGTTTGCCATCTACCTCACATCATCCAGTGGCATCCACTGGTCGTCCCAAGGTTGAGCACCCTAATTGTAGGATGAATAAGGAAAATCTACCCAAGCTTAGGGCCTTTGATGACAACTGTTCACCATCTACCAGTCTCCCAAAGCTCGTCATTACTGAGGAAGGCAAAGAGTTTTAGCAAACCCCCCTTCTACGACTGAGGTGGTGGCACAGGCCCCTGAACTGTACAGAGTCTGACATGCCATTAGGTCCCTCTACTTCTGCACAGGCCTTGGCTTTCAATTTGTCTGTCGGGTCCAGAGTCTGTCAGCAGACCTCGACTTCCGATGAGCAATCTTTTACTGGTGACGTTCCATCAAGGCATCAGGCTGCATTAGTTCTTCCTTACAGAGAGACTGGAATCAGGATTCTGGACATACCTAGGCCCAAGGCCAAAGCCTCTTCTAAGAAGGGTTCTATCTCTGGTCCTATGCCTAGACTTACTAGTTCCTACGCACTTGGGATATCAGCAAGACCAAGTCAGGTTAGCTGAAGACCTTGTCGTCTTAGTCAGTGCTAGGCAGCCCCATTTGGAGTCTTCACCTAGGAAAAGGAAGAGGGATCCTGCCCCTGAAGTTTTCTGTGAACCTTCTGATTCAGATGAGGATTCTGACCAGGAGGAGTTTCTTTGAGGAGGGACCCTTTCTTACTTTTGAAGATTCCAATTCTGAAGAGAATTTGCTTTCAGCTTCACCTTCTAAAAACATCACCTTTGGGGAAACACTCCATGCCATGAAGGAACATTCCCAGTGGGAGATTAATTTAGGTATTCCATGCCTATAATCTAAAAAGAGGGTTAGGTAGTTCCTTGACTTCCCAGAACACAAGCCTTTGGCTGTTCCTCCTATATTGGAGATGGTAGAGGATGTTTTTATGGACTCTTCTCTGAATCCAGATTCTCTGTCTCCAGCCTCTCAAAAACTAGCCAGATTTTGCAGGGAGCTGGACTCGCATAAATGCTTCTTAAAAAACCCATGTGCTTATCCAGAGGTTGTCACTCCAGGTCTCAGTGGAGTGCAGGAGCTAGCTCTTCAAAAAGCCCTTTACCTGCTGGCAAGGAGAGCAAGGGCCTTGATAGGTTTGTTTTAAAAACAAGTCTGCATTTCTGCCACTCTAGCCATGAGGGCCCTTAACTGCCAGTTTCATATAATAAAATGAAACAAAAGACAAAAGATATCCTCCCTGGAGGACAAGATCATTCCACAGAATTGTTGGACCTTTGCCATTTCAGCCCCAGGTGGCTAGACACTCGTTACTGTGTGCTACGATGCTATGGATGACTGTAACTGAGCTGCTGTATCTGGTTCTGTCATTAGAAGACATGTCAGGCTTAGGGAACAGACCCTACCAGACCATGTCAAATGCAAACTTCTAGATGCACCCTTGGATAATGACTTCCTCTTCTGGCCAAAGGCAGAGGCTGTGCCCAAAAATATGGAAGGTAAAGCAAAATATGTGTAAACTGTCAATGATTTCCTCCAAGTTTCTACTCCTAGGTTTAGTAGGAATTTTCTCACTAAACACTAGTCCTTTCCATCTCGATCAAAAAGTGGCCAAAGGAAACCCCAGAGGGGAAGGCATCAAAGGCAGCATCAATCACAAAGGCCCAGGCAGGGAGGTCTAGGCTGCAGGGCCCTGGCAGAGAACAGTAATGGCTCTTCCTTTCCCCTCTCCACCCACCTCACCCTCTCCAGAAAAGATAAGAGGAAGACTAGGAGGAATGCTTTCCCTGTTCAAAAAAAATTGGTCCCTCATTACTCCAAACAAGTGGATTCTGAAAGTTGTTGTGGATGGCTACAGACTCCTTTTCAAAGAGCCATGACCCTTTCTCAAATTCACAGCTTATCCTCACAGGGCTCAGTAGACCAGTACCAGAACACCAAATAGGAAAGGGGTTCTGGTCCAGTCTATTCCTGGTTCCCAGAAGGGAAGGCTATTTGCGTCCTATTTTAAACCTCTCCACCCTCAATCAGTCCCTGCTGGTACCAAAATTCAAAGTGTTGAGTCTTCAAAAACTTCTTCCCATGATAGCCCCGCGGACCTTAATGGTCACCTTAGACCTAAAAGATGCTTACTTGCACATTCCCGTAGAGGAATTTTGCAGAAGTTTCTTTTGTTTCAGAACAGGCACCAATCACTTTCAATTCTCTGCACTGCCCTTTGGCTTGTCTGTTGCTCCAAGGGTCTTCACAAAGTGTTTAGGTCCTCTAATCGCCTTCTGTAGAAAAAGGGGGATCCAAATTGACCCCTGTCTAGATGCCGGTCAACATTCTTCAAGGATCTGGCCTTCACTCTGGACCTCCTCACCTACTTGGGGGGTTCACCATAAATCTTTGCAAATCCAGTACAAGCCCATCCGCCAGGATAGTTTTTCTGAGGGCACTTTTGGATTCCTCCCTTCAAAAGGCCTCCTTTCTGACAGTAATTCCAAAACATTATAAAGAGACAATACCTGTCAGCCAGGAAATTTCTCAGAGCATTAGGCTACATGGCATCTTGTATCCTCATGATCCCTCTGGCCAGGCTACACCTGAGGAGGCTCCAGTGGTACCACTGGAATTTGTGGTTCCAGCACTCACTCCCTGGAGAGAGAAATTCAGCTGATCCCTTGCCTCATACTGGAATTTACATGGAGGACATGGGCGTGTGTGCCCATAACCTGGGTCTCCCCTTTAGGTTCACCAATCAGGGCCAAACTTAAACCACAGATATTTCAGAGAGAGCCTGAGTGGCTCATTTCCAACACCTTCACTCCTAAGTCAGATGGGAAAATCAGTTCAGACGCAAGCACATAAATTGGAAAGAACTGATGGCAGTTCAAAGAACAGTGGAAAACGGGTCCTGCTAGGAAAAACCGACAACAACATAGTCATGTGGTGCATAAACATAGGAGTCTTTCTCACTTGGGGAAACATTTCTCAGCATAGTTCAGAAATGTGGATCCGCACAGATAGACCTGTTTGCCACCAAAGAAAATGCTCAACTGAAAAGATTCTGCTTCAGTAGCAAACTACCCACAGTCTAGAGGACAAATGTTTTCTCCTTCTTTGGAGCCACCTGTTCCTTTGTGTTTCCTCCTCTGCCTCTTCTTCTACCGGTCCTCCAAAAAATCAGGGAAGAAGACGCAAGGACTGGCCCAGGCAGCACTGGTATCCTCTACTACTATGTTTTACCAACGCAGATCTGTGGCAGTTAGCTCAGAGAGTGGATCTTATGACTCAGGACAAAGGGGAGGTTTGTGCATCCCAACCTTCAGACTCTCAAACTTTAAGCATGGATAATTCCCCTGCATACTCCTGTGAGCTCAAAATAAGCAGACAAGTCCAAAACATTTTCAAGTAGGCTAGAAGGCCTAGTATTAGGAAATCATACTCAGCCAAGTGGAAAAGATACACCATTTGGTGTCAGCAGCAGGACCTCAACCCTAACTCAGCCAGTACCGCTGCCATTTTAGATTACCTGGCTACTCTGGTTGACAGAGGCTTGTCCATTTCTTTCATCAAATTTCACGCCTCTGCCATTTCAGCCCACATCCCTATTATTTCTCCTATCTTTTCTCACACCCTGATGAAGCTATTCACTTCATACTTCCCAGCCCACACCTCCATGGGACCTCATTTTTGTTCTGGAAAAATTTACACTACCCCCTTTTGAACCAGCAGCTTCTGCTGAATTAAAGTTTTTAATTTGGAAGACTATCCTTTTATTTGCTATCACCTCAGCTAGGAGTGTCTGTGAGCGGCAAGCTCTCATGGCAGTGGAACCATTTCTCATATTCCAGCCAGAGTATCACTTGCGACTAACCCATCCTCTGTGTCCAAGGTGGTCATGGAGACCTCCTTGAATCAAGCTGTACACTTGCCCACCTTCTTCCCCAAGCCTCAGAACCAGGGGAGAGAGTCCTTCACTCAGATGCGCACAGACCCACTTCTATCTTGACAGAAGTAAATCTTTCAGAAAATCAGACAAACTTTTGTCCCCTTTGCCATTGGCTGTGAAGGGAAACCATTTTCCAGACAGACTATCTTCAAGTAGCCCTCTTTGTATTTGCTTTTGTTATAGCCAACCAAAGCTGTTAGGACTCACTCTACTAGGGCCACTGCTACCTCTGCTCCCTTCCTGAAAGAAGTACCTACCAGACATTTTGGAAGTTGCTACCTGGTCATTTGTGCATACCTTTACCAAACACTACCACTTATCAGCCTTATCCAAGTCTAACGTAGTATTTGCCACTGCCATCCTACAGGGTATCCTCTCTTCCTTATAATCTTCCTTCCACCCTCATCTCAGCTTTGGGTGTCATCCCACAAGTCAGGACTGCAACAGTGAAACACGAAGAATACACTACAGTTGTGTACACTTACCATAAATGTAGATGTTTGAGTGTATTCACTGTTGCGTTCTTCGTGTTTCACTGTTGCAGTCATTACATTTGGGTTATCTGCCTGCAGGTAGCCCTCAGCCGGCCTGAATATAAAAGTCTTGGATTCCTGCGTCAGATGCTGTCTCTTTTTCCATGACGTCAGGGGTGTAAAACATGCAGCTGATGCCATTACATCAGTCTTTCTTGCCACGCGGTGCCCGAAGCAGAAATAGTTCAAAAGTGTCAGTCGGCAGACTCCTGAAATTTTCGTTTTCGAGTTTCAGAACCAAAGTCTTCAAAAAAGCTAAGTGCCCCATTGGGGATCCCTTTTCTTGCTCTTAACCGATGTCAATAAAAGTTAACAATTGTATTACCTGTGGAAAGCAAATACCTCAAAGATTTTCATTCGTACTGCATTCCTTGCTTAGGCCCAGACCACGACGTCCCTCGCTGTTGGTTTTGTGCCTTATTCAATCCCCGGACTATTCGTCGTCTGTTTATTTTTGCAGCAAATTATTTTGGTACTCTGTTTAATTACCCAGAAATGGCTTCGGTAAGCCATCCCCTCTACTGACATTCCGAAAAAACGTAGAGACAGAGACAGACCGCATAGGTCCAAAGCTGCCAACGATGCCTCCGTTAAGCTAGTCACCAGTTCGCCGGTACTCAGTGAGGTGCTTTTGCAGCCCCTGATACCAGTTACTACAGATTCGCAGGCCTCTACTGAGACCCATTCGGAGTCCAGTATGCCATGAGATGCTTTGACTGTGGAACCTGTGGATGTCTCTACCTTGGATGGGTCCGGAGCCGCTGTGCAGGCACCGGCTTCTGAGGGTGTATTCAGGCCTACTGACTTTCATTTCAAACAGATGCCATTTTCTTCAAGGCCTAAAACTCAGCCCACACCAAGAAAACTGATGCCCAAACTGCATGGTCAGGCTCATATGCCCAAAAAAAGAAATAAGAATGGCTGAAGACCTTATTACCTTAATTTAGGGGAAGCCAGCCTTCACCCTCTGAGACCTAGAACTGATTTTCCTCCTGATTCTTCTGATCAGGATTCTGAAACTTCTGTTTCTTCTGATTACCAGGATTTGCCCTTATCTACCTATGAGAATTCTGATGCAGAGGATTCCATTCCCTCTGCTTCCCCTTGAGAAGATTTTTCCTTTGGTGAAACCTTGCACACTCTTAGGGAGCATTTCTGCCGGGAAAGCCAGCTTTACTCCGACTCCACAAAGAAGCTTAGGGAATTCTTACTCCTCCCTCAACACAGGCCTTTAGCTATCCCTCCTGTCCTGGACATTGTAGGTGATGCCTTCTTGGCATCTAGCCTGGTCCCAGACACTTTACCTCCAGCTCCCAGGAGCTTCACTGGTATTAGAGTACCTGACTCAAGTTCCTCTTCAAGAATCTTACTGAGGATCCAGAGACCATTTCCCAAGGACCTAAAGGCATTAAGGCTACTACTGCCAAAAACCCTACCCCCTCTGATAGAGATTCCAGGGCCTTGGACAGATGGGGTAAGAAGGTATACACTTCTGCTACTTTGGCCATTAGGGCCTTAAACTGCCAGTTTAATATGTTAAAGTATCAGCAGCATATTATGGGAGTACTTAAACAGAAAATGATGTTGATTCCTTACTGTGCTGAAAGTAAAAAATTACAGGATTTAATGCATTCTGCTGAACAAGTTGGTAAACATACTTTGCAATGTGGTTTTGACTCTTTAGAAGCATCTTGCAGGGCTGCTGTCACTGGATCTGTACTTAGAAGGCATGCTTGGCTTAAGGAGCAAAATTTGCCAGATCATGTTAAAGCTAAATTACTGGATGCTCCCTTAAACCCAGACTGCCTGTTTGGCAACAAAACAGAAGTCACCCTTAAAAAGATGGAGGAAAAAGCTAAATCTATGCAAACTGTTAAATATTTCCTGCAAGTACAGCCTCCCAGATTTAGGAGGCATTGGCCTTCTAAGAATTTGTCCTTTCCTTTCTCTTCCAGGCCTTCTCAGTCCAAACCCAGGAACAGCAGACCACCTAAGCTACAGTCTCTCAAGGTACTCGCAGGCGTAAGCAGTGGGGGGCTCCCACTTCCAAAGCTGGAAGTAGTAAGACACCCCCTATGGAAAAATGTCACAATGACTTAACCTTAAACCTTCCAAGCCCTGCTCAGCTGCCTGCTCCCTTAGGGGGAAAGGTCGCCCTGCATGCAAAAAACTGGGAACTCATTACCCAGGACAAATGGGTTTTAAATATAGGTTTTCAAGGATACAGATTCCACTTCCACACCTTAAGGTTGGCCAGACCTACCCCCAAATCAGTGGGCAGAGGCTCGACAGCAGGTTCTCCCTCTGCTAAGTATCAAGGCTATTCAACCTGTCCCAGCAGAAGAAAGGGGACAAGGTTTTTCTCAAGACTTTTCCTGGTACCCAGAAAAGACAGCTCCTGGCGTCCTCTCCTGGACCCATCTATTCTAAACACCTTTTTGGTAATCCCAAAATTCAAAATGCTAACACTTCAACAGCTGCTTCCTGTGCTAGGCAAAGATGCCTGGTTGGCAACCTTGGACTTAAAGGAAGCTTACCTGCACATTCCAATATGGGAGTCTTGCAGGAAATACCTACGCTTCAGAGCAGGCTCCATGCACTATCAGTTCTCTGGACTTTCGCTTTGGCTTATCTACTGCGCCCAGGGTATTCAGTGTCTAGCTCCAGTGATTGCATTTTGCAGGCAAAGAAATATACCCATACCTGGATGATTGTCTAATTCAGGCAGAAAGCCAGGACATGCTAAAGCATCTGGCATTTGTAAAAAAATTTCTAACCTCACTGGGGTACACCATAAACGAAAATAAATCTCATCTAGTACCCTGCCAACAAATTGTATTCCTGGGAGCAAGCTTGAACACAACTTCCCAGATGGCTTATCTCACTGCAGAGAAACAAGTTTATTTGCCAGCCTACTTAAAACTACTGGCCACAAAGACCCAGCTATCTGCAAGGAAAATCCTGCAAGCCCTGTGGTTCATGACCTCTTGCATCCTACTAATTCCATATGCAAGACTGCATATGAGGAAACTACAGTGGTATCTAAAAAGCCTATGGTGTCAGCATTCTCAGGACTTGGAATCAATGATTCTTATCATTCCTTGTATAAAGACAGAGTTCCTTTGGTTGGCAGAGGCCTGCTACCACAACAAGGGGCTCCCTTTCACTCTACCCCCTGCTGCCCAAACCCTAACAGATGCATCAGACTATGCATGGGGGGCTCACTTGGCAGGGCAGTGCATTCAGGGCAAATGGAACCAGAGTCGGATGCACCTGCATATCAATCAGAAAGAAATATTAGCTGTACAGAATTCACTGACAGCCTTCAAGGACCACATTCTTCCAGGACAATTATTGGTAAAGACAGGCAACACCACTGTCATGTGGTACATAAACAAGCAGGGCGAACCCACCAGTACCCTCTCTGCAGACTAGCCATGGCTCTGTGGAGCACAACCTTGAGCTACCTAGTGCACCTTCAAGCTCAATTCCTGCCAGGCAAGCTAAATTCACTGGCAGACGACCTAGGCAGAAATCTCATGGACCCATACAAGTGGAAACTGGAACCAAAGATATTTAACCTTTTGAGAAACAAATGGGGAAATCCAGAGATAGACCTGTTTGCCTCCCCTCAGAACTACCAATTGGACAAATTCTGCACAAGGACTTCCCACAGTCAAGCTTGGAAAGAGGATGCCCTGTCCTTCACCTGGGAAAAGCCTCTTAGTTTATGCCTTTTCATACTCTGCCTCTCCTCTTGAAAGTTCTGCTAAAGATAAAAAAGGACAAACCAAGGACAATACTGATTGTACCAGACTGGCCACACCAGCACTGGTACCCCCTCTTGCACAGTATGTCACTGCTGGAACCATGGCACCTCCCTCAGACCCCTTCCCTGCTGTCCCAGCAGGAGGGCCAGATTCTGCACCCTCATCTTCAAACCCTGAATCTTGCAGCCTGGCTAATTCCTTGAGCTCTCCAGTAGCATCCCTCAGTAAAGTAGCAGGTGCTAGATGTCATTCTGGAGGCAAGGAGACCTAGTACTAGAAAATCCTATGCTGAAAAGTGGAACAGATACTGTTCCTGGAGCCAGACTCCGGGGATGGGCACAATGGTGCCCAGCTTACTGCATATTCTTCAGTACTTAACAGAGATATGCTCCACAAGGGCCTCTCCTTCTCGTCAATTAAAATTCATGCCTCTGCCATTTCAGCCCATTATAATACTGAACCATCCCTTTTCTCTCACCCCCTGCTAAAGCAATTCCTCAGAGGGGTCAACAATTTAAGACCACCCAGGAGAACCCATATTCCAGCCTGGGACCTTAACTCTATATTGGAAAAGCTCACTCTACCTTCTTTTGAGCCAGATACAACTGCAGACTTGAAATTCCTTTCTTGGAAAACGGCCTTCCTTCTAGCCATGACTTCAGCAAGAAGAGTGTCTGAATTACAGGACCTCATGGCAGTGGAGCCCTTCATCATCTTCCATGAAGACAGGTTGTCCCTCAGGACCAATCCTTCCTTTCTGCCCAAGGTGGTGTCTAGTGTGGCCCTTAACCAGTTCATTCATTTGTCTACTTTTTTCCCAAATCCACAAAATAAAGAAGAACGAATTCTGCACTCTTTGGATGTGCACAGACCACTTAGATTTAATTTGGACAGGACTAAGTCTCTCAAAATCTGAACAGCTGCAAGTTGGCTTTGCTGCAGTTTCAGAGGGGAAGGCCATTTCAAAGCAAACCAAGTGGATAGCCCATTTCAATAATTTTTGCTATAAGCACCATGGAAAATCTACTCCACGGGGGGATAAGATCACATTCCACCAGGGCTACATCTACCTGTACAGCCTTTCTCAGAGTTGTCCCTACCAGGGACATTCTAGAAGCTGCTACCTGGTGGTCAGTACATACCTTCATCAAGCATTACCACATGCCTATTTTTTCTAAATCCAGAGCTGGTTTTGCAGGGCTTATTAGCTGGTCCTAATGCTCTCTAACTTCCTCTTCCCTTCCTTAGCTTTGGGAATCAACCCAAATGTAATGTCTGCAACAGTGAAACACGAAAAACATAGTACAGTTGTGTACACTTACCATAAATGTAGATGTTAGTGTATTCACTGTTGCAGTCCTGGTTACCCTCCCTCCAGCCCCCTGACTTCTCTTGGCTATACTTTTTTTCTTGTTTGTTGTATTTCAGCTTTCTGGTGTATTTGCTTTTTGTTGGAGGTGTAACCTAACATTTAATTGCTTTCCACTATGGGGGCACCTGACATCTGGAGCAAGAAAAACTGATGTAATGGCATCGGCGGGCACATGTTTTATACCCCTGACGACCTGACCTCATGGAAGGAGAGAGCATCCGACGCAGGAATCCAAGACTTTGATATTCAGGCCGGGTAAGGGCTACCTGCAGGCAGATAACCCAAATGTAATGACTGCAACAGTGAATACACACTCAACATCTACTTTTATGGTAAGTGTACACAATTGCACTTTCTTTCCCTCCTTCATTCTCCATTTGCCTACAATAGTTGTCTGCTTTTATGTTTTTCTCTAACCAGTGGACCCCCTGGGCGTTTTCCCTGCAGAGCCATTTTTCTTCCTTTGACCCCTTGCTTAGGGCTCATCCTGGGTGCTTGTACTTCCTAGGGGGCAAGAAAAAACTGTCATGGTATCTGCTGGCTCCCTTTATTCCCAGGTGTACTAATGTCAGGCTAAGACATCCACCAGCCTTAGGAGGAGGGAGATTTTTACTCTGGTAGTTGGGCTGCCCAAGGACTTCCACAGCAGGAAATCCCACAAGTCTGGACTACAACATTGAATACACTTGAACATCTATATTTATATTAAGTGTAAACGACTGTACTTGCTGATGTCATTTCTATCTGTAATGACATCTTCATTGAAACTGGTGTCCTAAGTGGCCCTTTTAGTGCCATGCTCCACTAGGCCCCATATCAGAGTCTAATGGCTCTGAATCTACTTTGGCAACAGCCCACTTAGTATTGTATTCAATTATCGTCAAATGCATTTGTCTTTGGTTCATATCTTTCCTCATTGCTGGTCAGTATCGAGACTTGAAACTCCTGTGTTGATGTTTGTATGGAATCTGATGATTTTGGTGTTTGTAGGCTCAGGTTTGTCAACTGGTGGACAGGAAACAGTGCTGATGCAATGGATACTTTTGAATTACTGCAACACTGAAGATTCAAACGTCTCCACATTTGCATTTTCCCTTCTGCTTTGTGTAGTGAGGGAAGAACAACTTACTAATCCTCAGCACATGAGCCTCATAACCTAGACTAGGAGGTTAGCTATCCACCCAAGCTTGTGGATGCTAAAGCTCGACAATGTGGATAATCAAACACTTATCCCTTCCAGGCGCAGGTTTTCTAAAGACATGATGCACATTTTAAGTGCGACCATAAAACCCAGCATGCAAGTCTTGTATACAAGCAAAGTGGAAAAGGTTCTCGTTGGTGCTGAGACTGAAAACAGCATCAGTGTGTAGGTGCTTCTAGTCCTCGCCTATCCATCAGACCTATGCAACTAGGGCTACTTTCTGCCTGTCTGAAAGCATATTCTTCTGCCATCTTTGCCTTTCTTGTTCTAGAACCTCCCCCCTCACCAGGTGTTGGTGAAACAGTTCCTGAAAGGATGTTCGTGTTTCACTGTTGCAGTCATCACATTTGGGTCATCTGCCTGCGGGTAGCCCTCAGTTGGCCCGAATACCAGACTGTTAAGATTTCTGCGTCAGATGCTTTCACTTCTTCCATGTCATCAGGGGGTATAAAACAGGCAGCCAACGCCATTACATCAGTCAGTCTTGCCGAGGAGGAGCCCCAAACAGAATCAGTCCGCAAGTGCCGGTCGTCCGCTACCTGAAGTTTTCGTTTCTCGAGTTTCAAACCTGAAGTTTTCTAAAGCGAAGTACCTTTTTGGGGATCCTTTTTTCTTGCTCTAACCAATGTCAGAAAAAGTTAACAATTGTCTTGCCTATGGAAAAGCAAATACCTCACAGAGATTTTCATTCTTACTGCATCACCTATTTAGGCCCAGACCATGACGGCCCTCGCTGTCGGTTTTGTGCCTAGTTTAAAACCTGAACTATTCGTTGTCAGGCTATCGGTCGTTAAATTCTTTTGCTCTCAATGTTTTTTGTTTCACCTTTGCAGTCATCAAACTTTGGTCATCTGCCTGCAGGTAGCAGTCAGCCCAAATACCAGAGTCTTGGGATTTCTGTGCCAGATGCTGTCACTTCTCCTATGACGTCACGTCATCAGGGGTATAATACATACAGCCGATGCCATTACATCAGCTTTTTTTGCCGAGCGGAGCCTGAAGCAGAAGCAGTTCACAAGTGCCGGTCGGCTGCTACCTGAAATTTTCATTATTTGATTTTCAGACCTGAAGTCTTCTAAAGCTAAGTACTCCGTTGGGGATCCTTTTTTCTTGCTCTAATTGATGTCACAAAAATAATAATTGTCTTGCCAGTGGAAAGTAAATACCTCACAGAGATTTTCATTCTTACTGCGTCACCTGTTTAGGCCGACACCATGGCGTTCTCCCTGTCTGTTTTGTGCCCTGTTCAACACCTAAACTATTTGTCGTCGGGCTATCTTTGTCGTTAAATTCTTCCCCCTCATTCTCTGTGTTCAGAAATGGCTTCGATAAATCATCTGACTACCGATCTTCTGAAAAAATTTAAGGATAAAGATGGAGACTAACCGCATAGTTCCAAAACTGCAGACGGCGCTTCCATTTAGCTAGTTGCCAGTCCGCCAGTACTCAGTGAGGTGCTTTCGCAGCCTCTGATACCCGCTTCTGCAGATTCGCTGGCCTCTACTGAGACCCATTCGGAGTCCGGTATGCTGCGAGATGCTTCTTGGACTATGGAACCTGCGGATGTCTCCACCTTGGATGGTCCGGAGCCACTGTGCAGGCAGCGGCTTCTGAGGGTATATTCAAACCTTCTGATCTTCATATTAAACCGACTACTTCGTTTCAAACTAAGACTACCAAATTTCTCAGGCCCACAGTTTGCACTCCAAACCCAGGGGCAGCAGACCACCAAGACTACAGTCTCAGGGTATGCACAGATCTAAACAATGGAGTGCTCCCACCATCCTATGGAAAAAGTTCACAATGACTTGTCATTCATTCTTCCCAGCCTTGCCCAAGTACTTGAACCCCTCGGAGGAAAACTCGCCCTGCATGTAAAAAACTGGGAGTACATTACCCGGGACAGATGGGTCTTTAACATTGTATCCCAGGGATACAGATTCTACTTCCACTAACTGCCAACCCCAAGCGGATTGCCAGACCACCCCCCAAACCAGTGGGCAGAGGCCCAAAAGCATGTACTTAACTCTTCTCAGTATCAAGGCTATTCAACCTGTTCCAACAGAGCGAAGGGGACAGGGTTTCTATTCCAGACTGTTTCTGGTGCTCAGAAAAGAAAACTCTTGGCGCCCTATCCTGGATCTGTCCATTCTCAACACCTTCCTGGTGGTTCCAAAATTCAAAATGCTTACTCTCCAACAGCTGCTTCCTATGCTAGCCAAGAACTCCTGGCTGGTCACCCTAGACTTAAAAGAAGCTTATTTGCACATCCCCATAAGGGAATCTTGTAGGAAATATCTATGTTTCAGGGCAGGCTCTATGCACTATCAGTTCTCTGCACTTCCCTTTGGCTTATCTACTGCGTCTAGGGTATTCACAAAATGCCTGGCTCCTGCTATTGCATACTGCAAGCATTTAAAAATTCAAATTTGCCCATACTTGGACGATTGCCTGATTCAGGCGGACAGTCAGGAATTGCTACTTCACCTTACATTTGTAAAGAGACTTCTACCTTCTCTGGGGTATATCATCAACAGAAAAAAATCATATCTGGTACCCAGCCAAAAAATTGTATTCCTGGGAGCAAGCTTAAATTCAACTTCCCAGATGGCATTCCTGAATCCAGAAAAACAGGTTTATTTGACAAACTACAATCTACTGGCCACCCAAACCCAGCTGTCTGCAAGAAAAATACTGCAAGCCCTAGGGTTCATGGCCTCTTGCCTTCTAATTCCATATGCAAGACTGCATGAGGAAACTTCAATGGTACTTAAAGTCTCTGGTGTCAACATTCTCAGGACCTGGAAACAATGATTCCTATCATTCCTTACCTAAGGACAGAGTTCCTTTAGTGGGCAGAGGCCTGCTACCACAGCAAGGGACTTCCTTTCACTCAACTCTCCGCTGCCCAAACCCTGACAACAGATGCATGAGACTATGCATAGGGGGCTCACATGGCAGGCAAATGCATTCAAGGCAAATGGAGCCCAGGACAATGGCACCTGCATATCAATCAAAGAAATGTTAGCTGTACCGAATGCACTGACAGCCTTCAAATACCTTATCTTTCCAGGACAACTCTTGATAAAGACAGACAACAACACAGTTATGTGGTACATAAGCAGGGGGGAACTCATTCCTATGCACTCTGCAGGTTAGCCATGGCTCTGTGGAACACAGCCTTGAGCATTCAAGTGCACCTGCAAGCTCAATTCCTGCCAGGCAAACTAAATTCACTGGCAGACGATTTATGCAGAAATCTAATGGAGCCGTACAAGTGGAAATTGGAACCCACATCATTCAAGCTTCTGATTCACAGGTGAGGGGCACCAGAGGTGGACCTCTTTGCCTCCCCCCCAGAACCATCAATTGAGCAAATTCTGCACTAGAACTTCCCACAGCCAAGCATGGAAAGTGGATTCCCTGTCCTTTACATGGGAAAACCTTTCAATCTATACCTTTCCCCATCTGCCCCTCCACTCGAAAGTACTGCTCAAAGTCAAACGAGCCAAGCCAAGGAAAATCCTGATTGCACCAGACTGTCCACACCAGCAATGGCACCCACTTTTGCACAGTCAGACAGTAGTGTCACCCTGGCACCTGCCTCAGACCCCTTCCCTGCTGTCTCAGCAAGAGGGCAGATTTTGCATCCTCATCTGCAAACCCTGAACCTAGCAGCCTGGCTCATTCCCTGAATACATCACCAGCAACCCTCAGCAAACAGGTGCTGGATGTTATCCTTGAGGACAGGAGGCCTAATACTAGGAAATCCTATTTAGAAAAGTGGAAAAGATACTGTTCTTGGAGCCAGTCTCAGGGATAAGACACTACCGCGCCCACCTTACTTCAAATCCTAGATTATCTAGCAGAACTGCTTCACAAAGGCCTATCCTTCTCTTCAATTAAGATTCATGCCTCTGCCACCTCAGCTCATTACTGTACTAAGCCACCCCTCTTCTCTCACCTTCTGGTCAAAAGGTTCCTGAGAGGAGCTAACAACTGAAGACCCCCGAGGAGAGCTCCCTCTCCAGCCTGGGACCTTAACTTTGTTCTAGAGAAGCTCAACCCCCCCCCCTCCCCTTTGAGCCTGCTGCTACAGACAGCAATAAAAAAATTCTCTCTTGGCCTTACTTGTAGCCATTGTATCAGCAACAGAACAGAAGCAGTATCTGAGTTGCAGCCCTTATGGTTGTGGGAACCCTCATATTTCTTCCATGACACAGGGTTTCCCAGGACCTAACCATCATTTATGCCCAAGTTGGTATGTAATGTGGCTTTAAACTTATCCATCCATTTACCAACAATTTTCCCTAATCCTCAGAATAAAGGGGAAAGGACCCTGCACTCCTTGGATGTGCACAGACAGCTCAGACTCTACCTTGACAGGACTAAACCTTTCAGAAAATCTGACCAGCTGCTAGTCAGCTTTGCTACGGCGGCAGAGGGCAAGGCCATTTCAAAACAAACCATTTCCAAATGGATAGCACACTGCATCCATTTCTGCTACAAGCACCATGGAAAACCTATCACACAGGGGATCAGACCACATTCCACTAGGGCTACTTCCACCTCTACAGCATTTCTCAGGGGAGTCCCTACCAGGGATATTCTGGAAGCTGCAACCTGGAGTTCTGTATACACCTTCACCAAGCATTACCACAAGTCCAGAGCTGGATTTGCTACATCAGTCTTACAAGGCCTGCTAGCCAGCCCTAACACTTCTTGACTGCCTCCACCCTTCCTTAGCTTTGGGAATCAATCAGTGTGATGACTGCAACCGTGAAACACGAAGAACATAGTACAGTTGTGTACACTTTGCATAAATGTAGATGTTCGAGTGTATTCACTGTTGCAGTCCTGGTTTCCCTCTCTCCAGCCCCCTGGTTTTCTCTGTCTTTCTACCTCTCCTCTCTGTTGTCATTCTTTATGGCATTGGTATTTACTTTTTATTGGTGGTGTTCCCCACCATATGCTAGCTTCCTATTTGGGGGCTTCTGACATTTGGGGCACGAAAAACTGATGTAATGGCATTGGCTGCCTATTTTATACCCCAGACGACCTGACGTCATGGAAGAAGGGACAGCATCTGATGCAGAAATCCTAAGACTCTGGTATTTTGGCCGACTGAGGGCTACCTGCAGGCAGATAACCCAAGTGTGATGACTGCAACAGTGAATAAACTTGAACATCGACATTTATGGTAAGTGTGCACAACTGTACTTTCTAAGACCACCCAGAAAATATTGTTGCATCCTGGGTTCTTAATTTTGTGTTAAAAAGCCATCACTAATAGTATTTTTATTATTTCGGAATGCTGCCTTTTTGATAGAAATTCTAAGATGCATCTAGCTGAAAGAAAAGGTAGCACTTATGTAGGGTCATCCTCTATATCAGCCCTTCCCTTAAATCTTGGTTTAATAATGGTTAAATTACCAATTTTTCCTTGGACTACAAGAAAAGGGGCATGGAGAAGCTGTCCGATCTTGTAGCCCAGGCAGGTAGCCCTGAGTAGCATCATGCCATCACCCAAAATTATACCACAGTTCAAGGACAAAATGATCGACTTCAACAATTGGTTAAGCTTCTGGTGCTATTCTAAGAGGATGCAGCATCTGTCATGATCGACAAACCACGATGCTTTGCCAGAGATGGCCTGCACCTGTCGCCCCTGGAATTCCGGATACTGGCCAAGTCTCTGGCCACCCCTGTAGTGCCTTTTTTAGGCAAGGTTCAAATGACAAATTCACTAACAGGTACAAGCAAGCAAAATCTGAGGACATTGCTACTCAATGCTAGAAGTCTAAACCTCAAAATGCACTCACTCGAGGCACTCCTTAAAATGGAGAACATCGACATCTGTGCAGTGACAGAGACATGGGTCAAGGCTCCAGAGAGTACCCCTGCATTACCAAGCTGTAAATCATACCACACCTTTTGGTCACGTAACCTGGACCGAAACACTAAAGGTGGAGGCGTGTCCGTATTCATTAAGGATACCACACCTCCAGGCTAGTTGCTCAGCATAATGCGTCCAAGATTATCGAAGTGCAGCTAACATTGGGCAAGACCGCATTACAAATTGTAGCTTGCTGCAGATCCCCCCCCAATGCTCCAGGATTTCCATTCCTCATTTCTTGATACACTGGAAAATATTAGGGTACAACCTAACGCCCTAATAATGGGCGATTTCAACTACCCCACCATTAACTGGGAAAACTACTCATGTACCAACTCTTGTGCTCAACGTTTTCTGGAATTCATAAATTCCAATGCCTTGGATCAAATTGTGCACATCCCCACCAGGGGCAGCAATATCCTAGACCTGGTTATTACCAACATGGGCAACCAGCGCTCCATAACAGAGGTCAGTTCCTCTGTCAGATCCGACCACAAGCTAATCACCCTAGACATCCACATCCCTCCCCCAGCCCCCATTAGAGAAACCACTGTAAAAAATGTCTCCCAAGCCAACTTCACGCTTCTTAAGACAGAAGTGGCAAACTTCACGACACCTATGCTTACGGACAATAGAGGTATGACTGCTGAATCCTACACAAATGCACTTTATAAGCCCTTACATGAGTGCATGGATCGTGCAATCCTTAACCAAACCAAGATGCTATCTTCCAAAAAAAAGGAAGTCAATCTGGTGGTCCCCTGCCATAAACAAACTCTGCAATAGAAGAAAGAAACTTTTGCAAAAAAGAGTAAAATCCCATGATTGGAGGAACTCCCTGGTCATCCTCAGTAGGAAGCTGAGATCCCTCATAAAATCCTCCAAAGCTAGTTATGAAAACAAAATCACCACTGACTCTAAAGACAACCACAGAGCATTATATAGCTATGTTAAGAATCTCAATGGCAATACTCAGATCTGCTCTGAGTTACAGCACAATGGCACTAAATATACAGAACCAACTGATATTGACAACATCCTGGCAGATAGGTTCATTGCTAACTTTACCCCCTCTCATCCCCTAAAGGGCTCTTCTCTATACCGGAAGAATGCAAAGTTCCTGTAATCACGGCTGCACAGGTAAAAAAAAAAAACACTCTCCAAAGCCAAAAACACAGCATCTATGGGACCTGACAACATCCCAGACTGTGTTCTACATTAACTACAGAACAAACTGGCACCCCACCTAAGTTCCATGTTCAATCATAGCCTCACCTCAGGCTATGTGCCCACTGAATGGCGCACAGCGGTTATCCTTCTCCACAAAGGGGGAGCCATCACGGACCCCAGAAACTACCGCCCCATTAGCCTGATTATCATGGAACTTATAAACAGTGACATTGGTAATCTCTAAACTCAGGACCCCGCCCAGTTCGGGTTTGTAAAAGGCAGATCATATCTCCTAAACCTGATAGACTTCTTTGAAGCCGTCACCATAGCCGTAGATGAGGGTAAGGTGGTTCACACAGCCTATCTAGATCTCGCCAAGGCTTTCAACACCATTCCCCAGTCTGGAATTATAAACTCACTAAACTAGGTATAAATCCCTATGTCACAAGATGGGTTGCCAACTGGCTCACTGACGGAAACCACACTGTGAAAGTAGCAGACTCCAAATCCAGTTACAGACCAGTGACAAGTAGAGTACCACAACGTTCAATCCTGGGTCCTGTCCTGTTTGGTATCTACTTCTCTGAAGTACGGGCTAACACAGAAGGTTTTTGGCTAACGAAGTTCGCAGATGACTGCAAACTAGGAGCCATAACCAAAATTCCAAAAGATGGTGGACATCCTGCAAAAGGGCCTTGCTGAGACAGATGCCTGGTGTCAGTCATGGCCTCAAGCTCAGTGCCACAAAGTGCATTGTCATCCCTTTTGGTAAAAACTTTGTACACATGAACTACCACATAAGCGGTAGTCTTAACACCGAAAGTGTGATGAGACCTTTGGACACAGGTGGACAGTAGTCTCTCCTTTGGTAATCACATTACCACAGTAGTCAGGAAATCCTTCTACATGGCACACCTCATCACAAAAGGTTTCTCATCCAGGAAAAGAGGTCATTGTTCCCCTCTACTCGTCACTCAGACCTATTATAGAGTACAATGCCCCTTTTGGTATGTACCTCACAAGACATCTGCAACTGCAAAGGCTGCAGAAATATCTCATAAAGAGGATTACCGGCCTCAGATGCCCTACACAGACAGTCTCAAAAAAACTGTAGCTTTACTCCGTCCCATATCGCCTACTCATAGGCGATCTCTGCCTAACACACAAAGCTATGTCAAACCCAGAGCTTTTGGACATGCTCCACGTAAAGAAATCCCAATCCCTCCGAACTGTATGCTCTAGCGACCTAAACCTTGCCACCACAATAAACAGAATATGCTGGAGGGATAGATTCCTGTCCCAGATACTTCCCATACTCTGGAACAAACTACTTATCATTATCAAACAAAGCTTCTCATTATCACTCTTCAAGAAAAATCTTGATTGGATGGGAGATAGGAAATTCACCCCAGGGATCACTTCTGTGGCTCTGCTCGACAGTGGCACAGGAAAATAATTTTCTTGGGTGGCGAAACCCAGGGTACCTTTTGGCTAGGCTTATATGGGCCCTAGGGCCAATAGCCTAGTACCTACCTATGAACCTATAAAATTAAAGGGGGAGTTTGTCATTCCATAGGCTTACATTAGGCATTTGAGGTTGTGCTTGGACAAGATAAAGAAATGCAGAAAGTCTGATCTGTTTTCTTCTGCAAAAGGGAGTGAAGGAAAGCATGTAGTAAGCAAACCATATATAAATGCATAGTTCATTGCAGTTTTAGTTACTGTGGAAAATAGTTTCTTAGCAAAATGAGATCTCATCCCATTAGGGTCACAGTTACTATCACAGCCTTCCTTAGAGGTGTTTTGGAAGTAGCCACCTTGTCATCTCTCCCCATCTTTACCAAGCTTTGAACTTCAGCATTTCTTTAGCCAGAGCAATTATTGACATAGCATTTTACAGGGCTTAGTGTCCCCTGTGTGCACAACAGGCCAGCCACTGTCTTTTTCCTGTGCTCTGGGGTTGACCAAGTGTTGATATTGCAGTGTGTCATGCAGTTATGTAGGAGCTTAGAATAGACCTGAAGATGACACCTGTTGTCATCCCTACCAATGCCTTTACATCTGTAGGGAAGGGGATACCCTGAGCTAGGAGTGGGATGGTGACAGCGCTGGTATTTGGGCTTTCCTTCAGGCTTATGACTGCAGGGGTCCCAGGAGTCAGCACTTGAGCAATGAATGTACTCTAACGTGTGCATTATTTCAAATTTTTATGCAACTGTACAATTGTGACCCCATCTGTCCTCCTTAGCATCACTGCTTGCCGTTCTCTACCTGTGTGTAAATACCTCTTTGAAGTAACTTAGCTGACCATACCTGAGACGTTTGCAGGTTGGAGGGGATTAGTACTTGGTCTACATTCTGTGGTTTGTTAGAGTATGTACACTTGTACAGCTTTGTGAGCAAGTTCACTCTAGAGAGAGGGAATAATTGAGCTTAATGGGTGCAAGTAGAGAAATAGGAATGACCTACCTGTATGTATTGGTAGGGACAGGTGCCTGCTGCAACCAGTCTTGCTATTGATGTAGATGGACAAGGATGATGAGGATATATTATGGTAAGTATATAAGCTTTTGTTTATTACTAATGTATTAACCTCACAACTGATGCAGAAATTGAGTAAACCTGTGTCAAATACAGCATTTTATTTTTAATTTTTTTATTATCTTTGTATTACCTGCTTCTGATGCTTGGACATGACACCTTTAACCTAGATAACTACATATTCCTTTGTCAAGCTTATGACAGAGTGGCTTTGAAGAAGCTGAGTGCTGCAACTTTATGTTGGCATTTTCTATTTAGTGAGCATAAACCTGTATACATGTACGCTTGTGTGTGTAAAACATTTTGGCATCCCTTTTGCCTTACCACCGACTGCCAGCCGTCATCCATCTGTGAGAAGTCAAGCCTGTATGTTCCCTGTAGTGTGAACCTGTTAACAGAGGTGATCATTCATGCAGTGAACACAGTCAGCCCCAACCTCACACATTACTTACTGGGATGGGCACCCATCACACCATGAGGGCCTACTGTGCCTTTCCCCTGCATGTTGGTGCTTTTACCCACATGCTGATGAGCATTGCCATCACCCACTTGATAAGTCAAACGTAGATCACTGGTTGCAGCTGTTTCACCAGCAAACCTACTTTTGCATGTGGAGAGAAACAGCCATTTGGGTCACCAGTCACAAGGAGGGCATGTCAGCATTTACCACTGACTTCACCTTGGCCTGCCTCAGTTTTCCAGCATCCAAGCCCATTAAGCTTGGGTTGCCACAAAGTGAAGCTGCTTGTTGTTTGTCTTTCGGCTTTTCCCGTTTAGGGGTCGCCACAGCGGAACTCTGGTCCGCTAATGATTGGCATTTGGTTTTTATGGTGTCGAGTTGCCAGCCCAACCTTCAACAAAGGCACGCCCATTCAACACATGTCTTTCGAACGCCCACTCGACCGCGGGGAGGGCATGCAGACTCCACACAGAAGGCACTCCCAACCCAAGCCGAGAACTGAACTGGAGAACCTCTTGCTGTGAGGCAAAGAAAGTTAGAAACAGACTTCTGTATGCTTGTTCCATAACGTCTGAAAATGTTTGTATCTCTAATACTTAAATTCCTGTTATAGTCTTGGGTCCTGTAGCAGTGGGTTCTCGCCATAGACTTTGAAACAGAGGCAGATTGCACACTGTCATACCTAAGGGTATGGTCATATCTAAGAAATGTAGAAGAAACAGTGTGGTAATTCCGTAACCTTTTCTAAACAGTTTGCTAGTAAGAATTCAGTTTATCTTTTGAAGTTCTTTCAGATGTCACATTTGAAGGCTAAAAGTTGCAGTACTGTATTCTGTAATGGTTTGTGTTGGTGAGTGTTTAGATGCGTTAAGGTCAGACATTGTGCTCCCTGGAATTAATAGATGTGCCTTTGAAAATTAGGTGTACAAAAAGTTTTTCTAACATTGGTAGGTGCACACTGGTGAGTTTAAAATTCTAACACTGTTCACATCTTTAATGATGGAATCTGCTTTTATGACTTGACCATTTTTTGTGATAATCACCTTTTATGATCTTTATGCAAAGTGTCATCATTGATTGACATAAGATTCTGTGACTACCACTGCACAGCGTGTGTAGTTTTGGTGATTATCTTGGAGAACTTCATCTGATGAAGTGGTCACGTGTTACCTGGTCTGCAGTCAGCATATTTGTAACCCAAGGGGCTGTTTCTCACTTTCACACTTGAGAAGAAGTCGAACAAAAGAAGTGTCTCTAACATGGATCCCTTTGTCCCAGCTGGTAAGTCCTGTTCTGAGAACTGTGCTATGACCTGCTTTCTCTTGTGTTTCTTCACCAGTGGTTTACTCATTTGGCTCCTTTGTAATTTGATACTTTCCACATACTCTAATACATTTCTCCATTGTACCAGCTGTCATCCCTTCCACCAGAAGAAATCTGTTGTTAAAGGACAGCTGGTAAGAGCTTCTAGGATGGTCAGTCTGGATGAGGATTTCCTTAATGAATGTTCTGTTAAGAAAACGTTCCTCCATAGGGGGTACCCTGAACCATTCCTTGATTTACTTGTACAAGAGGTAACGGAAAAAAGCCGTAACAAAGTGTATTCACCCCTTTTGAGAGCTAACGCCAAGCTTCCCACTGTAGAAGGTGTAACTGCTTTGGTGGAGAATAATTATGGTAAATTTAACAAGAGTATGCTTTTTAGTAGTGAACAGTCAAATAATAATTCTACTGTAAATTTTATAACCACATTTAGTACAACTAGTAACCTGTGTTTAACTATTTTGAAGAAAAATTGGGACTTGTTTAGGTTGCACCCGGAACTTTATGGAAAGCTAGGCGAAGGGCCTAAAGTAGTTTATAGGAAAGGGAAGAACATTAAATCATTATTAGAAAGGCATGTCACGTCTATAGTGAGGTGTCCTGGTATGCATAAATGTTTGAACTGCAATTATTGCAGTTATGTGGAAGAAAGTAACATAATCCAAGTGAATGGATCAACGTTTAAGTTGAAGAGCAAACTTGATTGTAATTCTACATTTATTACTTACTTAGCTAGGTGTACATCCTGCCTAGCATTCTATATTGGTAAAACCGAGACAAGGTTACGTAACAGGGTGTATGAGCACCTTTATGCCATTAAGAAGGGCATACTTGAAAATGCTCTTGCTAAACATATAGCAGTTTATCCAAGCCATGGCTTTAGATTTATGGCTATTGATCAAGTTAAAATTGACCCAAGAGGAGGGCTTAGAAATTTATAATTAGATGAGTTAGAATTGAAATGGCAGGTGAGGTTGAATGCATATAGTCACCCTGGACTAAATGATTTTTGCTCAATTAGGAGCGTATTGAAATTGAATAGTTTGAGGAGATGACTTTTTATTTTTATATTTACATATCCCTGGGCACCTCATGTGAGTTACCCACATGTAAGATTTGATAAACTACACAAACTTAACATGGGGTTATGTATTATATGAAAATGATTCATCTTATCACACACTTTTTTCCCATTATTTTACAATTTTTATTACATTTTACATTTATTGTTTATACTATCTTATGTTAATTGGTTTTAAAGATGAGGAGTTAGGTTTTAAATTAAAGCTTAATGCTTACTTTGTTTACACTTTTTAACAAGGTGAAGTGACAATATATTTTGATTTTTATATTCATTAATGACCTATACTTATTATAAAAAACATACACTTATTAAAATATATACCCATTTGATTTTTTAGACGTTTTATAGGGGTTGCTGCTTTAAATCCGTTGTAGGATGTTAATTGAATTATGCAAATTAAATGACTTATTATTTATATGGTTCACAACGTTCTGTGTTTCTGATGAAGTCAGCTTTATTGAGCTGACGAAAAGCGCTTCAATAAACGTGTTTTGCTGACTGTTAACTGCCTTCCTACGCTTTGTTTTTATTTTCTAATTTGATACTTTGTCAGTCAATCCCTTATGTAGGTTAGTGCTGAATGCCGTGGCATGGTTAAGATAATGTCATCCTTTTATGAATTTGTTTACTGAGGGTGTAATTCTCATCTCAGTTGACCAACTTCAGTCTCAGTCCAGAGTCAAGTACAATCTTAAGTGTTTAAGCTAGTAGAGTGAAATGACAAGAAAAAGTAGAATTAAGAAACCAGTTGTACATTGTATCTTCGATATTTACAATGTGTATTTAAAAAAATCAGTGGAGATTGGGGGGGTAGAGACAGTGGGAAGGGTAAAGAGTACATTTGGTGCGGTAGAAGCTGGAAGGATAAAGGTAGCGAGGTTGTACTTTTGCTTCCACATGGAAAGCCTCAAGATTTAGAATTCAAGATCTCCGCTTAAAACTATACGTTTCATATGTAGTCATTGTAGGTCTCTATCAGTAAACTTTTGGAGAAGCCCTTTTATGGTTCTTCATAGGTTTACTTAGATTACTGATGAAGGCCAGTGTATTTAAAATTGCATGGGTCTTATGTGATCCCCCCCCTTTCACTTTTGAAACCTTACAGCAGCCTTTTGCCATGTGTTAAAGGCATGGCCATGTTGCCAGAGTTTTATTTAACGTGACTGACAAGGATTTAGTCATGTTTCCTTTGTTTCTGTGTGCAAGTCCCAGGTGTTTGTGTGGTTCCGTTTAACTTAAGTTTTAATTTTATTTGTCATAGCAGTTGTCTGTCGAATTCACTCTTCCTTCTCTTGTGATGTTGCCATATTTATTTGCTAACTGGGAAATTAGTGCAGCGTTCTTCTGAAAACTTGTCTCCCCTCCTCTGTCTGGGTGGTCAGTTGATTTATAACATGCTGCATTCAGTTTTTCTTTTGCACTTTATAAATTAAGTAAAGAACATCTTGATGTTCTTCGTGTTTCACTGTTGCAGTCATCACACTTGGGTTATCTGCCTGCAGGTAGCCCTCAGTTGGCCCGAATACCAGTCTTGGGATTTCTGCGTCGGATGCTTTTGCCTCTTCCATGACGTCAGGGGTGTAAAACATGCAGCCAACACCATTACATCAGCCTTTCTTGCTGTGTGGGATCCCGAAGCAGTTCGCAAGTGCCGGTCGGCCGCTACCTGAAATTTTCATTTTTTGAGTTTCAAACCTGAAGTCTTCTAAAAGCTAATTACCCCGTTGGGGATTCTTTTTTCGTGCTCTAACCGATGTTAGAAAAAGTTAACAATTGTCTTGACTGTGGAAAGCAAATACCTCAGAGATTTTCATTCTTACTGCATCACATATTTAGGCCCAGACCACGACGTTCTTCACTGTTTGATGTTCTTCGTGTTTCACTGTTGCAGTCATTACTTTTGGGTAATCTGCTGGCAGGTTGCCCTCAGTCAGCCTGAATAACAAAGTCTTGGGTCCTGCGTTGGTTGCTGTCTCTTCCATGACGTCAGGTCGTCAGGGGTATAAAACATGCAGCCAATGCCATTTTAATCGGTCTTTCTTGCCGTGCGGTGCCTGAAGCAGAAGCAGTTTGCAAATCCAGTCAGCCAACTGACTCCTGAAATTTTCGTTTTCGAGTTTCAGAATCAAAGTCTTCAAACTCAAGCTAAGTACCCCGTTGGGGAAACTTTTTCTTGCTCCTTACCGATGTCAGTAAAAGTTAATAATTGCATTACTTGTGGGAAGCAAATACCTCATAAGGATTTTCATTTGTACTGTATTCCTTGCTTAGGCCCTGATCACAACCTGCCTTGCTGTCAGTTTTGTGCTAAATTTAACCAACGCACTATTAAGCGTCAGTATATTTTTGCTTCTAAATATTTTGGTTCAAGATTTAACTACCCTGAAATGTTGTCTGTTAGCAATCCGACTACTGGAGTTCACAAAAAACGCAAGGACAAAGACAGACCGTTGAGGTCCAAAACCGATGAAGCTTCTCATAAGCCAGTCGCCAGTACTCAGTGAGATGCTTTCGCAGCCCCTGATACCCGCAACTTTTGAGTCGCAGGCCTCTACAGAGACCCATTCGGAGTCCGATATGCCATGAGATTCTGCAAGTATTGAACCCGCGGATGTCTCTCCCTTGGATGGGTCCGGAGCCGCTGAGCAGGCACCGGCTTCTGAGGTTTTTCAGGCCTCAACATTTGTATATTTAACCGCCATCAACAAAAACAGTCGAAACCAACTTCTATGTCTAAAAAATCGACGCATGAGCCCATGTGCTCAGACCCCTATGCTTAAAAAAAAACAAATGATTAAAATGGCTGAGGATTTAATTACCTTTATCAGGGGGTTTTCAACCCCTCCCCCCTGCTAAGAGGCCTAGGCAAGGCACTGATTATCAATCTTCAGATCAGGTTTCCATTTCTTCTGATTCCTTTTCTGATCAGGAATTTTCTGTTCCTCCTTATGAGGACTCTGATGCAGAGGAATCCATCCCATCTATTTCTCCTCCTGAGGATTACTCTTTTGGAGAGACTTTGTATACTTTAAGGGAACATTTTCGCTGGGAGAGTCAGCACTTATCAGAATTAAAAAAGAGCCCTTAGGATTTTCTTCTTCCTCAGCATAGGCCTTTGGCAATACCTTCTGTATTAGACATGGTTGATGTGTTTTCGGAATCAAGCATGACTCCTGATTCCCTGCCTCCGGCTCCTAGTAAGCCAAACAGATTTTACAGGGTTCCTGACACCCACAAATTTATTTTCAAAAATCCTGCTGCTGATCCTGAGACTATTTCTCAGGGTCCCAAAGGTGTTAAGGCTTCTACAGCCAAAAATCCTACCCCTTCTGATAGAGATTCCTGGGCGCTGGATAGATGGGGTAAAAAGGTTTATACGTCTGCAACCTTGGCAATTAGGGCTTTAAAGTGCCACTTTCATTTGCTTAAATATCAACAGCATGTTATGGGCTTACTGAAACAGAAAATGATTTCTGATTGTGTGGAAAATAGAGTTACAGGACTTATTGCATTCAACAGAACAGGTTGGAAAGCATACTTTGCAGTGTGGTTTTGATTCCTTGGAGGCCTCTTGCAGGGCCGCCGTAACTGGATCTGTGATCAGGCATGCCTGGCTCAAGGAGCAAAATCTGCCTGATCATGTTAAAGCTAAATTGTTGGATGCCCCTTTACAGCATGACAGTCTGTTTGGTAATGAGGCAGAAGAGGTTTTAAAGAAAATGGAAGACAAAGCTAAATCTATGCAAACTGTAAAAGATTTCTTGCAAGTGCAGCCACCCAGGTTCAGTAGGCACTGGCCTACTAAAAATTGGTCCTTTCCTGTGTCCAACAGAGCCACTCAGGGTAAACCCAGGCGCTCCAAAGGCTCCAGATACCAACCACAGGGATCTTACAGGTCAAAGCAATGGGGTGCCTTCACCTCCAAATCTGGAGGTAACAAAGCACAACCTTACAGTAAGCAGTCTCTGACTTTCCTTTGCCATCACCAAGCACTTATCTTTTGGCATCCCCCTTGGATAGACTTCATGCTCAAAATTGGCATTTAATTACCCAGGACAAGTGGGTACTAAACATAGTATGCCAGGGGTACAGATTTCATTTCCACACGTTGCCAATTCCAAACGGATGGCCAGATCTGCCACCATACCAGTGGGCAGAGGCCCAGAAACAGGTCATATCCCTCATGGATATGGGGGCTATTCATCCAGTGCCAGAAAAGGAAAAGGGACAATGATTTTATTCAAGACTTTTCCTGGTTCCCAGAAAAGGCAAATCATGGCGTCCAATTCTGGACTTACCTATACTGAACACGTTGCTGGACATTCCAAAATTCAAAATGCTGACTTTACAACAGCTACTGCCTATGCTAGGCAAGAATGCCTGGTTCGTAACTCTAGACTTAAGAGGCATACCTGCATATCCCAAAAAGGGACTCTTGCAGAAGATACCTCTGCTTCAAAGCAGGCTTTTTGCATTACCAATTCTCTGCACTGCCCTTTGGCTTATCTACTGCACCCAGGGTCTTTACAAAGTGCCTGGCACCAGTAATTGCATTTTGCAGACAAAGAAACATTCAAATTTATCCTTATCTGGACGATTGTCTCATTCAGGCAGAGGACAAGGACACTCTTCTTAAGCATCTGGCATTTGTATAAGGCTTCTAGCATGCCTAGGGTACACCATAAACGAAAAGAAATCACAACTGGTACCCTCTGAAATAATGACATTTTTGGGTGCAAACTTGAATACAACTGCCCAGATGGTTTACCTCACGCCAGACAAATTAAATTGACAAACCTACTTCAAACAAATGGCAAGAAAAACCCAGCTATCTGCAAGACAAATTCTGCAGGCTTTGGGGTTCATGGTATCCTGCATTCTACTAATTCCATATGCGAGACTGGTATATGAGGAAACTTCAATGGTACCTAAAAAGCTTATGGAGTCAACATGGTCACAGCCTGGAAACAATGATTCTTCTCATTCCCTGCCTGCAACAGTAGTTTCTTTGATGGGCAGAGACATGTCACCAAAACAAGGGACTCTCATTTATTCCACCCCCTGCCACCCAAACCCTAACTACAGACGCATCAGACTATACTTGGGGGGGCCCACCTGGCAGGGAAATGCATTCAGGGCAAATGGAGTCCAAACCAAATGCATCTACATATCACCCAGAAAGAAATGCTAGCTGTTCAGAATGCTCTGACAGCCTTCAAGGCCTTAATTCATCCAGGACAACTACTGATAAAGATAGAGACAGCACCACAGTTATGTGGTACATAAACAAGCAGGGGGGGTACGCACTCCTACCCCCTTTGCAGACTAGCCATGGCCTTCTGGAACACAGCCTTTACTTACCAAATACTCTGGCAGACGACCTAAGCAGAAAATTTATGGACCCACACGAATGGAAACTGGATCCACAAATCTTCAGCATGTTAACACAAAAATGGGGAAGCCCGGACATAGATCTATTTGCTATCAGTTGGACAAATTCTACACAAGAACGCATCACAAAAAAGCATGGAAAGTGGATGCCGTATCCTTCAGCTGGAAAAACCTATCAGTCTATGCCTTCCCCCTCTGCCTCTACTATCAAAGGTCTTACTGAAAGTCAGACAGGAAAAAACAAAAATGATTCTAATTGCTCCGGACTGGCCTCCTCAACACTGGTACCAGCTTCTAAAGAATAATGTCGCACCTTCCTCTGTGGTACTTGCCTCAACCACCTCACCTATTGTCTCACCAGAACTATCAAATTCTGCACACTCAGCTCCAAACTCTGAATCTTGCAGCATGGCTAATCAACTAATTTTGCCAACCTCTCAGCATCTCTCAGTAAACCTGTGATGGATGTAATTTTGGAAGCCAGAAGGCCTAGTACTAGAAAATCTTATGCTGATAAATGGAAGAGATTCTGTGCTTGGAACCAAGCACAAGGAATAGACACAACAAAACCCAATATTCCTCAGTTTACAATACTTAACTGAGATGCATGACAAGGGCCTGTCTTTTTCTTCAATAAAAATCCATGCCTCTGCCATCTCTGCTCGTTACAACACAAAGCCTCCCCTCTTTTCTCATCCCCTGCTAAAACAGTACCTCAGAAGGGCCAAAAATTTAAGGCCTCCCAGGAGAGTGCCAACTTCTGCATGGGACCTCAGTTTTGTGCTGGAAACTCACCCTACCTCCTTTTGAACCAGCTACTGCAGATATAATTTTTTTTTCTTGGAAGACTGCCTTTCTTTTGGCAGTCACTTCAGCTAGAAGGGTTTCAGAACTACAGGCTCTCATGGCAGTGGAGCCTTTCATTATTTTTTTTGCCCGGACAGGGTGGCCCTCACGACCAATCCTTCTTTTATGCCTAAGGTGGTATCCAGTGCGTCTCTTAACAAGACCATTCACCTGCCAACTTTCTTCCCAAATCCGCAGAACAAGGGGGAGCGGATTCTGCATTCATTGGATGTACACACAACTAAGATTCTATTTAAACAGGACAAAATCTCTAAGGAAATCTGAGCAACTACTGGTGGCATTTGCTGCAGGATCAGAGGGGAAGGCTATATCAGACTATTTCTAAATGGATAAGCCATTGCATTCGTTTCTGCTACTTGCACCATGGTAAACCTGTGCCCAAGGGGATCAGATCCCATTCCACCAGGGCTGCCTCTACTTCAGCAGCTTTTCTCAGAGGGGTCCCTACCAGAAACATTCTAGAAGCTGCGACTTGGAGCTCAGTTCATACGTTCACAAAGCATTATCATTTACCTCTCTTTTCTAAATCCAGGGCAGGCTTTGCCACTGCAGTCCTGCAGGGCCTTATAGCTGCTCCTAATGCGGTATAGTTCCCTCCTCCCATCCATAGCTTTGGGATTCTACCCAAATGTAATGACTGCAACAGTGAAACACGAAAAACATAGTACAATTATGTACACTTGCCATAAATGTAGATGTTCGAGTGTATTCACTGTTGCAGTCCGGATTACCCACCCGCCAACCCCCTTTCTATACCTTCTCTTTGCTTCACTATACTCAAAAGCCTTTGTGATGTATTTGCCTTTAGTTGAAGGTAAATTTTATGTTTCTAAAGTGCATTTATATATTTACAGTTTCATTTATATATTTTTGTTCCCCATTTGGGGGGCACCTGACATCTGGGGCAAGAAAATCTGATTAAAATGGCGTCAGCTGCATGTTTTATACCCCTGACGACCTGACGTCATGGAAGAAGAGACAGCAACTGACGCAGGACCCAAGACTTTATTTAGGCCGACTGAGGGCAACCTGCTAGCAGATTACCCAGATGTAATGGCTGCAACAGTGAATACAGTCTAACATCTACATTTATGGTAAGTGTGCACAACTGTACTTTTTGTGCCTTGTTCAATGCCCGAACTATTTGTCGTCAGGCTATCGTTGTTCATAAATACTTTCGGTCTCGTTCTCTGTATTGTGAAATGGCTTCTTTAAGCCATCCAACTACCGATCTTCCAAAAAAAGTAAGGATAAGGACAGAGACAGACCGCATAGGTCCAAAACTGCAGACGACACTTCAGTTAAGCTAGTCGCCAGTCTGACGGTAGTCTGGCGCTTTCGCAACCCCTGATACCCGCTTTTGCAGATCTGCAGGCCTTTACAGAGTCCCATTCGGAGTCTGGTATGCCACGAGATGCTTTGACTATGAAACCTGCGGATGTCTCTACCTTGGATGGGTCCGGAGCTGCTGTGCAGGCACCGGCTTCTGAGGGTGTTATCAGCCTTCCGATGTTCGTATTAAACAGACTACTTCGTTCTGGACTAAAACTACCGAATTTCTCAGGCCCAGAATTCGCACTACGCCTAGGAAACTGACAAGCAAAGTGCATTCTCAAGCTCCCATGCCTCAGAAACAAATGCTTAGAATGGCTGAAGACCTTATTACTTTAAGGGAAGCCAGCCTTCCCCCTCTAAAAGACAAAGAATTGATTTTCCTTCTGATTCTACAGACCATGAGTTCGATGACTCTGACCCTTCTGATTACCAGGACTTACCCATATCCACCTATGAGGATTCAAGATGCAGAGGATTCCATTCCCTCTGCCTCCCTTCCAGAGGACTTTTCTTTCGGTGAAACCTTGCATACCCTCAGAGAGCATTTCCGCTGGGAGTGCCAGGACTACCCACAGTCCAAAAAGAGACTCACGGAATTTTTAAACTTGCCTCAGCACAGGCCCCTAGCTATCCCCCCTCTTCTGGAAATTGTAGATGTCTTCATGGATTCCAGTCTTACCACTGAAACTTTGCCACCATCTTCTAGAAAGCCTGACAAGGTACTACAGAGTATCTAACTTTCTCAAATTTCTTTTCACAAATCCCACTGCAGATCCAGGGACTATTCCCCAGGGACCTAAAGGTATTAAGGCTACTACAGCCAAAAACCCTACACCTTTGGCCAGTGATTCTAGGGCTTTAGACAGATGGGGGAAGAAGGCAACTCTTACCATCAGTGCTTTAAATTGCCAGTTTCACATGTTGAAGTACCAGCAGCATATTATGGAACTAATTAAACAAAAAAATGTGGTGATTCCTTATTCAGAAAGTAACGATTTACAAGAGTTGATCCATTTTGCCAACCAAGTTGGAAAACATACTTTGCAGTGTGGTTTTGATGCCTTAGAAGCATCTTGCAGGGCTGCTGTCACTGGGTCTGTTCTGAGAAGGCATGCTTGGCTGAAGGAACAAATCTTGCCAGATCATGTCAAAGCAAAATTACTAGATGCTCCATTAAAACAAGAACGTTTGTTTGGCACGAAAGTGGAAGTTCTTCAAAAGATGGAGGAAAAAGCTAAATCTATGCAAACTGTTAAAGATTTCCTGCAGGTACAGCCACCTAGATTCAGTAGGCATTGGCCTTCAAAGAACTGGTCCTTTCCAGTCCCACCCAGACCTTCAGTTCAAACCTAGGAGCAACAGAACACCAAGACTACAGTCTCAGGGTATGCACAGATATAAACAAAGGAGTGCTCCCACCTCAAAAACAGGGAGTGGTAAGCCACTGCCTTATGGAAAAAGTTCACAATGACTTGTCCTTCATCCTTCAAAGCCACGCCCAAATACTTGCACCCCTAGGAGGAAAACTTGCCTTTCTTGCAAAAAAACTGGGAGTGCATTACCCAGGACAGATGGGTCTTAAACATTGTATCCCAGGGATACAGATTCTACTTCCACTCTCTGCCAATACCAAGTGGATTGCCAGTACTTCTCCCAAACCAGTGGTTAGAGGCCCAAAAGCAAGTACTTTCTCTTCTCAGTTTCAGGGCTATTCAACCTGTCCCAATAGAGCAAAGGGGACAGAGTTTCTACTCCAGACTGTTTCTGGTGCCCAGAAAAGAAAACTCCTTGCTCCCCTATCCTGGATTTGTCAATTCTCAACACCTTCCAATGGTACCAACATTCGCAATTCTTACACTCCAACATCTGCTTCCTATGCTAGCCAAGGACTCCTTGCTGGTCATCCTAGACTTAAACAAAGCTTATCTGCACATCCCTAGAGGGGAACCTTGCAGGAAATATCTACGTTTCAGGGCAGGCTCTTTGCACCATCAGTTCTCTGCACTTCCCTCTGGCTTATCCACTGCGCTCAAAGTGCCTGGCTCCAGCCATTGCATTCTGCAGGCAGAGAAAAATTCAAATTTACCCATACTTGGACTACTGCCTGATTCAGGTGGGCAGTCAGGAACTGCTACTAACAGCACCTGACATTTGTAAAGAGACTCTTAACTTCTCTGGGGTATACCATCAACGAAAAAAAATCACATCTGGTACCCAGCCAAAAATATTGTATTCCCTTGAACAAGCTTGATCACAACTTCCCATATGGCATTCCTCACTCCAGAAAAGCAGGTTTATTTGACAAATTACTTCAAACTACTGGCCACCCAAACCCAGCAATCTGCAGGAAAAATACTGTAAGCACTAGGATTCATGGCCTCATGCATTTTCCTAATTCCATATGCAAGACTGCATGTGAGGAAACTTAAGTGGTACTTGAAAAGTCTCTGGCGTCAACATTCTCAGGACCCGGAAACGATTCCTATCATTCCTTGCCTAATGACAGAGTTCCTTTGGTGGGCAGAGGCCTGCTACCACAACAAGGGACTCCCTTTCAGTCAACCCTTTGCTGCCCAAACCCTGACAACAGATGCATCAGACCATGCATGGCGGCACACATGACAAGCAAATGCATTCAAGTCAAATGGAGCCCAGGACAAATTCACCTGCATATCGATCAAAAAGAAATGTTAGCTGTACAGAATGCACTGGCTCCCTTCCAGGACAACTCTTGATAAAGGCGGACAACACCACAGTTATGTGGTACATAAGCAGGGGGGAACTCATTCCTACCCACATTGCAGGTTAGCCATGGCTCTGTGGAACACAGCCTTGAGCAATCAAATGCTCTTGCAAGCTCAATTCTTGCCAGGCCAACAAAATTCACTGGCATGCTATTTAAGCAGATATCTAATGGATCCACACGAGTGGAAACTGGAACCCAACACATTCAAGCTTCTAATCCACAGGTGAGGAACACCAGAGGTTGACCTCTTTGCTTCCCTTTAAAACCATCAATTGAGCAATTTTTGCACCAGAACTCCCCACAGCCAAGCATGGAAAGTGGATGCCCTTTCCTTTACGTGGGGAAAACTCTCAATCTATGCCTTTCCCCCTGTGCCCCTCCTCTTGAAAGTACTACTTAAGATCAAACAGGACAGGCCAAGGACCATCCTGATTGCACCAGACTGGCCACGCCAGCACTTGTATCCACTTTTATGCAGTCTGACAGCAGTGCCACCCTGGCACCTACATCATACCCCCTCTCTGCTGTTCCAGCAGGAGGGCCAGAATTTGCATCCTCGTCTGCAAACTCTGAACCTAGCAGCCTGGCTTATTCCCTGAATGCATCACTACCAGCCCTCAGCAAACAGGTGCTGGATGTCATCCTTGAAGCCAGGAGGCCTAGTACTAGGAAATCTTATTCAGAAATGGGAAAAGGTACTGCTCTTGGTCCCAGTCTCAGTGTAAGGACACAACCGTGCCCACCTTACCTCAAATCTTAGATTACCTAACAGAGCTGCTCCACAAAGGCCTATCCTTCTCATTAATTAAGATTCATGCCTCTGCCATCTCAGCTCATTACAATACTGAGCCCACCCCTCTTTTCTCACCCTCTGGTCAAACAGTTCCTGAGAAGAGCTAATAATTTAAGACCCCTGAGGAGAGCTCCCACTCCTGCCTGGGACTTTAACTTAGTACTAGAAAAGCTCACACTTCCTCCTTTTGTGCCTGTTGCTACAGCAGAGTTAAAATTCCTCTCTTGGAAAACAGGTTTACTTCTAGCCATCACTTTAGCAAGAAGAGTGTCTGAGTTGCAGGCCCTTATGGCTGTGGAACACTTCATTATCTTCCATGCGGACAGGGTTTCCCTCAGGGCTAACCCATCATTTATGCCCAAGGTGGTATCCATTGTGGCTTTAAACCAATCCATCCATTTACCCACATTTTTTCGTAGTCCTCAGAATAAAGGGGAAAGGATCCTGCACTCCTTGGACGTGCACAGACAGCTTTAGGTTCTACCTTGACAGGACTAAACCTTTCAGAAAATCTGACCAGCTGCTAATCAGCTTTTGCTACAGGGGCAGTGGGAAAGGCCATTTCAAAGCAAACCATCTATAAATGGATAGCACACTGCATCCATTTCTGCTACAAACACCATGGAAAACCTACCCCACAGGGTATTGGAACCCATCCCACTAGGGCTACGTCAACCTCTACAGCATTTCTCAGGGGAGTCCCTACCAGGGACATCCTGGAAGCTGCAGATTGGAGTTCTGTACACACCTTCACCGTGCATTACCACTTGGCTATCTTTTCTGCATCTAGAGCTGGATTTGCTACAGTAGTCTTACAAGGTCTGCTAGCCAGCCCTAATACTTCTTGACTGCCTCCACCCTTCCTCAGTTTTGAGAATCTACCAAAGTTGATGACTGCAACAGTGAAACACGAAGAACATAGCACAGTTGTGTACAGTTACCTTAAATGTAGATGTTCGAGTGTATTCACTGTTGCAGTCCTGGTTACCCTCCCTCCATCCACCTGACTTATCTATACTTTCTACTTATCTTTTTTGGCCATATCTTATGGCAGTGGTGTTTACTTTTTACTGGAGGTATTCCACACCATGTAATTGCTTCTTATTTTAGAGGCTCCTGACGTCTGGGGCACGAAAAACTGATGTAATGCCATCTGCTGCATGTTTTATACCTTTGATGATGTGCCGTTATGGACGGGGCGACAGCATCCGATGCAGAAATCTGAAGGCTCTGGTATTTGGGCCGACTGAGGGGGGGGGGGGTACCTGCAGTCAGATAACCCAAGTGTGATGACTGCAACAGTGAATACACTCAAGCATCTACATTTATGGTAAGTGTTTACAACTGTACTTTGTTGAAGACCATGGTAGTCCTTATTGTTCCCTATTGGCCTTGTCAAATCTGGTTTCCCTTTCTGCAGCCTTGTCTGCGGGACAAACCATGGATTCTGGACCTGGTTCCAGATTTACTGACATCCGTTGGGAATGGTATATCCCAATCTTCATGACCTGAAGTTTGACATGTTGGCTGCTCCACTTCCCTTGATTGCCAGGTTTCCCCTGTCTGTCATCTCTAGTAAAATGTATTCTGCTGTCCGCTCATAAAACCCCTACACATAAGGTATACAAGAATAAATGGAATAAGTTTGTAGTATTGGCGACTGATATCCAGGTAGATCCCTTTTCTGTGCCCATTCATTTTATACTGCAATTTCTAACAAAGCTCTTTCATGAAGGTGCAGCTGCCTTTAACATTTAAGGTCCAACTAGCAGCAATTTCAAATCTCTAGGTAGGAGAGAATGGTTCCTCTGTGTTGCACATACTCTGCAGAGCCTTTTTGAATGGCACAATGATCAGACCTCCATACAAAAATCCAATCTGACAGCACCATAGTGTGAGACTGTGAACTGTTAGTCATTTTCTGTAGTCCAGGGTTTGAGTCTGTTACTTCTGTTGTGTTCTGAGAATTTGAGTAAGTTACTCAACCATACAGTGCTTTGAGGCAATTTAGAAATTGGGTTAGGCTATTCAGGAGTCTCCTGGACTGTGACTTGTAACTGCCTATGAACCTATAGACTGAAGAAGAGAAGCACCCATTTGGCTGTCAAAGCACTTAAATTTTTGTTTTCCATTTGTGGTTCCCAGTTTACTGCTGAAACTCGCTGCCGTGATGTAATACAAAGGTATGCACACTGCTTTGTGGTCCGCATTTCTCCCCTAAAGTGTTGCCATCTGCATAAGGGATAGGATGATGTGTCCCTTTCTATTAAGTTACCACATCACTGTGGTGGTTGCCCATAGCCAGCAGGAGGACTTGGTTTCCATTGGGCTACGATTTGTCTCGATTGCAAGAAAGAGAGATTTCATATCTTTACAGTGCTGTGCAAATTTCTTTTCAAGGGACAGCAGACTTCCTGAACTGATATCACCCCTGAATGATTGCCCCTGGTAAAGTTTAATACATTGTTTTTTGGGGGACTAGTGTTGCAGGATATTCCTGGCCTGCTGCTGGGGAGGACAGGTCGTGAGAGGTCCATTCTTTATCCAGGATGATTGAATTGTCCATAAAAGCATCCATATCTTCAGTGGGATCTTTGAGGTGAGCAGCCCAAGGACTGCCATGCTTGGGTCCCTTTGAGGTGAAAATTTGAAGTTGGTATGAGCTAGCTCCTCTTTATACCTTGAGTATGGCAGCATCCCTGGGGAAGGAGATGGGTGCAGAGCTCTCTAGAAGTCAGGTTGGACATCAGTCTTCAACTGTGACAGTTCTTCAAAATTAGCTGTAGTAGAATTCCTTTTCAAATATTTGATGTTACAGTGATTTCTTACACAGTCTGTATTTGGTCTGGGTAAGTGTCCGTGAAACTTTTGATGTGACCACTTTGCATTTTTAGTTGCATATAAAAAAGACATTCTTTGTAGCAGAACCTTAATCCCATGGAAAGAAAATGGTGTCACTGCACCGTTGTAATAGTGTTCTTTAAATATATACATTTCTTTATACAGAAGTAAAAGTACTTGTTGGTATTCGGTTTTGTTGTTTGGGTGCCATATTTCCATGTTTATCTTATTTTTAAGATTAAAGCTAGAATTTATTTGGCTTTGATCCAGAATGTTTTGTCATTGTTGCTCATCTGAATGTTTACATTACGTGCTATTGTACTTGGGATTGTGATGTTTTTCTTGCAGTTTTCTGAGATTTATGTAAGGGCTGAAATTATTTTAAAGCACGACTATTCCATCACTTGCTCTTGTATGTATATTTAGGGCAGACTCTGATGCAGAACCTTTCGACTTCTGTGCAGACCTTGTGTGAAACCTGGAACAACATCCACACAAATGAGTTTCCCAACATTGGATCTTGGGTAAGGTTAAGTACTGCTTACAGTATGTGTTATACAGTAAGTAATAGTATAGTCTTGTACAAGAATCAAGTGGAGATTTGTTTACTGTTTCTCTCCTCCTTTCCTTAGCGAAATGCCTTTGCGAATGATACAATCCCAGCTGAGAGCTATATCAGTGCAGTGCAAGCTGCACACTTGGGAACACTCTGTAGCTCTAGCTTGCCTCTGGCTGCTTCTTTGAAACATATTCTACTTTCACTGGTTCGGTTGACTGGGGACTTGATAGTGTAAGTAATGTCAAATCATGCACTGTTTTCCAATATGCAGTTGTACTTTATATTATCTAGCTCAGAAATGGTATACAGTTTGTATCCCGTTTCCTTGATTGTAGTGTTATTTGGCATACTTACGTCAATAAATAATTTTCTACCATGTTGAATAACATTAAAATAACCAGCTTTCACTTACTCTGAGAATAAAAGCTGCAGAGGTGTATTGACGTTTTCCTTTGTTGCAGTGGTTCATAGGTAGGTACTAGGATATTGGCCCTAGGGCCTATATAAGCGTAGCCAAAAAGGTACCCTGGCTTTCGCCAGCCAAGAAAATTATTTTCCTGTGCCTCTGTCGAGCAGAGCCACAGAGGTCATCCCTGGGGTGAATTTCCTATTTACCATCCAATCATCAAGCTTTTTCTTGAAGAGTGCTAATGAGGAGCTTTGTTTGATTTCTTCCTCTAGGTTAACATTTGTGACTGGTATTTGTATGTTTAGTAATAACCATTTCAGAATGTTACATAAATTTAAATTTGTGGTCTATGCTCTTGTCTTTTGCATGCCATGTTTTGCAGTGTATTTCAAAATTTCTCTTTAATTCTGGCAGGAGATGACTTTTGAAGCAGGCATTTATTTTTTTACTCTGAAAGTCCCACTGGGTCTGTGGTCTGTTTTCAGTGGAAACTTGAGTTATGAGTACTGGTTGCTGTAGTTTGGCCAGTACACTGTGGAATTCAGTCATCCACAGAGTTTTGTTCTGCTGTAGTAGAAGTAGCTAAGCAGAATCCCTCCTTGTTAGCAGTGTACCTTAGTAGAATGTGAGATCTGAAAGAATTTGTAGATTTATTTTGGTGTAAAGCTGTCATAGCTTTAGTGCAGTTTGCTTTCAGAAGTTATGTTGACAGTTCTTGTGAGGGAAATTGAGACATGCGCGTTGAGAAGAGCTGCAACAGGCCTTGGGTTAAGTAGGCTCCTACATTTTGGAGGAATACTGTACTTAATTGATAAAGGTGGGAGATCTGAGTAATTGTCAAATGCAGAGGAAGAAATTTAACTAGATGAATGGTGACTTTTTGAGAGAGCATTAAGATTCATATAGAGAAAGCAAGATTTGTGTGAAAGCATATAACTGATAACTCCCAAGAACTTGTAACACTGTGAGTTCATCCTGTTATGGGAATGGGAAGTACCCACCTGGTGAAGATATGTGACCACTCTGTTGCAAGACTTTGGATCTGAAGTACAGAACCAAATTGATTATGAATGTATGGGATTATAATTTTCAGACCCGTTTCTTTAATAAACCGCTTGTGTTGAAAGAATGTAATGACTCAGGTTTGCTATTCCTGTTGCCCCTAATTTCCCATCCATTCATCTACCTTAGATTTAAAGATAGCAAGGAGCATGTTTTGCTTCATAGAGAGTGGGAATTTGTTCCAAAGGTGGGGAATTGTTTGTGTGAGATGCTTATGCCGTTAAGTCCTGTTTATGTTGTAGTATAGATTTCGGTCCTTAGAGCTTGTATTTGTATTGCTACTAGTCTTGTGAATGTGTAGCAAGTCAGGCAGTATTGGGTCATCTAGAGTTTTGTAGAACTGGCATAGGTTGTCCTCTGGAAGTTTGTGGGAGACTAGAGTCAAGGCTTTTAGATTCCATGGGTAATAGATATCATACGCAAGATTTCTTTGAGTTGCCACTGGGATTTTTCAAGATGGGTAGGTGTTTGGACAGGTACTTAACTAAGGATGCTTATTACTTTAGTATGGGCCTAATGAGTAAAATGGAATAATTACCTCTTTGGACCTCAAGGAAGTGCCCTTAGTAATCAATTGGACAGGGTAGTTCACTTTCCTGATTACATTGAGATACACAGTGGTCTGAGGAGAGTTCATTATCCACAGCATCTGTTTTAAGGGAGGTGTGGCTTTCATGTGGTTGGGAAGCAGGAGCTCTTGCTCACCTAACAGTGTGGTGTTAAATTTTTTGGTGTTCATCTTTAGATTGTGATCCTGATGCCAAAGTTTGTCGACGTTTGGCCCTCTAGGAGGATCAGAGTGTTTTTAAGTGGAGTTGGCAGCAGTTGTCTAGCACCCTGCAAATGATGCTTAAATGCCTGTAGTTGCTAGGGTCTGTGGGGAGGTCCTTTTAGTTGAGAAGCACTATGCAGCTATTCTCCAGGCTTGATAGTAGGTGTTTTCATATTGATCGATAGGGGAAAAAACCCAGTGTGTTTTCTAGATACTTAAAACAGATGTTTTTGGTCTTGGTAGAGTGATTTTAGTATCTTAGAGATTACTGTAAGTGGTGAGGGGGGTGAGTATGGACTTTGGATATCTTTGTAATGGGCAATTTAGAAATGATGGAAGAATTTGGAGCTGAACTCCCCCACAGGGAGGTTAGCTATATTTTTTAGGTTTGAATAGGTGATGTCCTTCTATTCCTATGTTGCAGTATTCATACTGTGTGATTTCCCGACTTGGGCGACCCACTGTCAGATCCTATACAAAAGCTTAAGCCTGGCTGCTGTAGGTGCGTGGGACGTCTCTTGCAGGGCCATAAACCAGGGACCATAAATGTGACGTCTGCACGCACAGACCTCAGAACTTTTCAGCCTCAGATGACGTTACTTTGACCGATTCGCTCCTACGACCGAAGACTTTTAAAGAGAAGTACGCCGTTGGAGATTTTTTCACTTATGTACATTTGAGTTTGGTTGCTGTAGATTCTCCTTTAGCTGATGTCTGAGAAAGAGCAAATGTAACTGTGGGCGTCAGATACCGCACAAGGACTGTCACGAACGGTGTATGTTTTGCTAAGTAAAAGAGCATGACCATAAGGCCTGCCCCATTTTTCAGTCTTTTATGCCAAAGACCCTCACGCAGCTGACTGGCTGTGCTTAACTTGTACTTAGAAAATCAGACTAAATAAAACGCCTCACTCTCAGGATGGATCCAGAGTCAAACAACCTAGGAAGGGCAAGGTTTACAGACCTTCTCCCAATGCCGCTCCACCATCGGATGTCCTGCCAACTACCGATATGGGGGCTGAGGGGCACCCAGTTACTCAGTCAGATTCGGTTCCTCTGGAAGAGGCTGATGTTCTTTGTGTTTCACTGTTGCAGTCATTACATAAGGGTAATCTGCTGGCAGGTTGCCGTCAGTCGGCCTGATTAACAAAGTCTTGGGTCCTGCGTCGGATGCTGTCCCTTCTTCCATGACGTCAGGTCATCAGGGGTATAAAACATGCAGCCGACACCATTACATCAGTCTTTTTTGCCGTGCGGTGCCCGAAGCAGAAGCAGTTAGCAAGTGCCAGTCGTCGGACTCCTGAAATTTTTGTTTGAGTTTCAGAACTGAAGTCTTCAATTAAAAGTTAAGTACCCCATTGGGGAAACTTTTTCTTGTTCCTTACCGATGTCAGTAAAAGTTAATTGCATTACTTGTGGGAAGCAAATACCTCATAAGGATTTTCATTTGTACTGTATTCCTTGCCTAGGCCCTGACCACAACGTACCTTGCTGTCGTTTTGTGCTAAATTTAATCAACGCACTATTAAACGTCTGTATATTTTTGCTTCTGAATATTTTGGCTCTAGATTTAATTATCCAGAAATTATGTCGGTTAGCAACCAGACTACCGGAATACCTAAAAAAACGCAAAGAAAACTACAGTGACAGACCGTCGAGGTGCAGAATTGATGACAACACTTCTAAGCCAGTCGCCAGTTCGCCGCTACTCAGTGAGGCGCTTTTGCAGCCCCTGATACACACTACTTCTGATTCGCAGGCCTCTACTGAGACCCATTCGGAGTCTGGTATGCCACGAGATGCTTCAATTATGGAACCCGCGGATGTCTCTACCTTAGATGGGTCCGGAGCCGCTAAGCAGGCACCGGCTTCTGAGGGTGTTTTCAGGCTACAGATTTGTATATTAGGTCAACGCCATCTTCAAAACTAAGGCCAAAATCTAAATCTGTCTAAAAAAATGGTGCCTGGGCCACATGTGCAGGCCCCTATGCCTATAAAACAAATGATCAAAATGGCTGAAGATTTAATTACTCTGATCAGGGGTAAGTCAACCCCCTCCTAAGAGGCCTAGGCAAGACATTGATTATGAATCTTCTGAACAGGATTCTATTTCTTCTGACTCTTCTAATGAACAGGATTTGTCTTTTCCTACTTTTGAGGACTCTGATGCAGAATACTCCATTCCTTCTGCTTCTCCCCAAGGATTTGTCTTTTCCACTGGGAAAGTCAGGATTTCTCTAAATCTAAAAAGAGAATTGGGGATTTTCTTCTTCCTCAGCATAGGCCTTTGGCTATACCTTCTCTTCTAGACATTGTTGATGATGTTTTTTCAGAATCTAGTATGACTCCTGATTCTCTGCCTCCGGCTCCTAGTAAGCCAGACAGATACTACAGGGTTCCTGACTCCCACAAATTCCTTTTCAAAAATCCTATTGCTGATCCTGAAACCATTTCTCAGGGTCCCAAGGGCATTAAGGCCTCTACTGCTAAAAATCCTACCCCTTCTGATAGAGATTCCAGGGCGCTGGATAGATGGGGTAAGCAGATTTACACTTCTGTAACCTTGGCAATCAGGGCTTTAAACTGTCAATTCCATATGCTTAAATATAAGCAGCATATTATGGGACTACTTAAACAGAAAATGATAATTTCTGACTGTGTGGAAAATAAAGATTTACAGGATTTATTACATTCAGCTGAACAAGTTGGAAAACAGGTCTGATGAAGCTCTTTTGTTGAGGACGAAAGCGCTTACCAGCGTTCTATTGTCTTATAATAAACTTTTTTGCTTTACTTTGTGGACTTACCAGCATTTTCTACAGCATCAGTATACCAGAGATTTTATTGTGGAGTATTTGGTTCACACACTTTAGCAGTTTGGTTGGTAAGTTGGAAAACATACTTTGCAATGTGGTTTTGATTTCTTGGAGGCCTCTTGCAGGGCTGCTGTAACTGGATCTGTGCTAAGAAGGCATGCTTGGCTCAAAGAGCAAACACTGCCTGATCATGTTAAAGCAAAATTGTTGGATGCTCCTTTACAACAGGACCATCTCTTTGGTAATAAGGCTGAAGAAGTGTTAAAAAAAAAAGATGGAAGATAAAGCTAAATCTATGCAAACTGTGAAAGATTTCTTACAAGTGCAACCTCTAAGATTTAGTAGGCACTGGCCTACTAAGAACTAGTCCTTTCCAGTCCCTTCGAGAGCCGCTCAAGTCAAATCCAGACATTCCAAAGGCTCTAGGTTTCAGTCACAAGGAACTTTTAGAACAAAACAATGGGGTGCCTCCCCCTCAAAATCTGGAAACAACAAGGCACCTCCCTATGGTAAACAGTCTCAGTGACCGCCCACTACACTCACCAAGCACTTAACTTTTAGCTGCCCCTTTGGGGGGGAAACTGGCACTTCATGCATGAAACTGGCAACTTATTACCCAGGACAAATGGGTTTTAAATATAGTATCCCAGGGATACAGATTTAATTTCCACACATTGCCAATTCCAAATGGATGGCCAGACCTGCCCCCAAATCAGTGGGCAGAGGCCCAGAAACAAGTTGTCCCTCATGAACATGGGGGCTATTCAACCATTCAACCAGTGCCAGAAGAGGAAAAGGGACAAGGTTTCTATTCAATACTTTTCCTGGTACCCAGAAAAGACAAATCATGGTGTCCAGTTCTGGATTTTATCCACTCTATACACATTTCTGGACATTCCAAAATTCAAAATGCTGACTTTACAGCAGCTACTGACTGTGCTAGGCAAGAATGCCTGGTTGGTAACTCTAGACTTAAATGAGGCATACCTGCATTGGGAATCTTGCAGAAGATACCTCCGCTTTAAAGCAGGCTGCTTGCATTACCAGTTCTCTGCACTGCCCTTTGGCTTATCTACTGCGCCCAGGGTCTTCACAAAGTACCTGGCTCCAGTAATTGCATTTTGCAGGCAAAGAAATATTCAGATATATCCATACTTGGACGATTGTCTAATTCAGGCTGTAAACAAGGACATTCTTCAAAAGTGTCTGACGTTTGTAAAAAGGCTTCTAACTTGTCTAGGGTACACCATAAAACGAAAAGAAATCACTACTGGTACCCTCTCAAAAAATTACATTCCTGGGTGCAAGCTTGAATACAACTGCCCAGATGACTTGCCTTACGCCAGAAAACCAAATTCAATTGGTGACTTACTTCAAACAGGTGGCCACAAAAAACCTGCTGTCTGCAAGACACATTCTGCAAGCCTTGGGTTTCATGGCCTCCTGCATTCTTCTAATTCCATATGCAAGACTGCATATTAGGAAACTTCAGTGGTACTTAAAAAGTTTATGGAGTCGACATTCACAGCCTAGAAACTATTCCTATCATACCTTGCCTGCAACTAGAGTTCTTATGGTGGGCAGAGGCCTGCCACCAAAACAAGGGATTGCCATTCACTCCACTCCCTGCCACCCAAACCCTAACTACAGACGCATCAGACTATGCTTGGGGGGGATCATATGGCAGGAAAGTGCATTTAGGGAAAATGGAGCCCAAAACAAATGCACCTTCATATCAATCAGAAAGAGATGCTAGCTGTACAGAATGCACTGACCGCCATCAAGGACTACCTTCATCCAGGACAGTTAATGATAAAGATAGACAACACCACATTTATGTGGTACATAAACAAGCAGGGGGATAGGCATTCCTACCCCCTTTGCAGACTAGCCATGGCATTGTGGAACACTGCCTTGACCTACCAAGTACAACTACAAGTTCAGTTCCTGCCAGGAAAGCTGAATACTCTGGCAGACGAACTAAGCAGAAATCTTTTGGACCCACACGAATGGAAACTGGAACCACGAATTTTCAACATGTTGACACACAAATGGGGGAGTCCAGACATAGATCTTTTTGCCTCACCTCAGAACTGTCAGTTGGACAAATTCTGCACAAGAATTCATTACAAAAAAGCTTGGAAAGTGGATGCTCTATCATTCAGCTGGAAAAACCTATCAGTCTATGCCTTTCCACCTCTGCCTCTGCTCTCCAAAGTTCTACTAAAAGTCAGACAGGACAAACCAAAAATGATTCTGATTGCTCCAGACTGGCCTCACCAACACTGGTACCCACTCCTGCGCAGTGTCACACCTTCCTCTGTGGCACCTGCCTCAGACATCCTACCTACTATCGCAGCAGAACTACCAAATTCTGCACACGCAGCTCCAAACTTTGAATCTTGCAGCGTGGTATCCCTCAGCAAACCTGTGATGGATTTCATTTTGGAGGCTAGAAGGCCTAGTACTAGAAAATCTTATGCTGACAAATGGAAAAGATTCTGTGCCTGGAACCAATCACAAGGAATAAGCACAGCAATGCCCAATATTCCTCAGATTCTACAATAGTTAACTGAGATGCTTCACAAGGGCCTATCTTTTTCTTCCATAAAAATCCATGCCTCTGCCATTTCAGCTCATTACAACACAGAACCTCCCCTCTTCTCTCATCCTATGCTAAAGCAGTATCTCAGAGGGGCCAAGAACTTAAGACCTCCCAGGAGAGCGCCAGTCCCTGCATGGGACCTAAATTTTGTTTTGGAAAAACACTCTCCCTCCTTTTGAGCCAGCTGCTACTGCAGACCTAAAATTTCTCTCCTGGAAAACAGCTCTGCTTTTAGCAGTCACTTCTGCTAGAAGGGTTTCAGAATTACAGGCTCTTATGGCAGTGGAGCCTTTCATTATTTTTCATGCGGACAGTGTGCGTCTCAGGACCAATCCATCTTTCATGCCTAAGGTGGTATCCAGTGTGGCTCTCAATCAGACCATTCATCTGCCAACTTTCTTTCCCAATCCACAGAATAAGGGTGAGTGGATTCTGCATTCATTGGATGTACGCAGACAACTTAGATTTTACTTAAACAGGACAAAATCTAAGAAAATCTGAACAACTATTGGTGGCATTTGCTGCAGGGGCAAAGGGAAAGGCTATTTCAAAGCAGACTATTTCCAAATGGACAAGCCATTGTATTCGTTTCTGCTATATGCACCATGGTAAAACTATCCCCAAGGGGATCAGATCTCATTCCACCAGGGCTGCATCTACTTCTGCAGCCTTTCTCAGAGGGGTTCCTACCAGAGATGTTCTAGAAGCTGCTACCTGGATCTCAGTTCATACGTTCACCAAACATTACCATTTACCTCTCTTCTCTAAATCCAGAGCTGGCTTTGCCACTGCTGTCCTGCAGGGCCTTTTAGCTGCTGCTTATGCTGTATAAATCCATCCTCCCAGCCATCGCTTTGGGAATCTACCCAAATGTAATGACTGCAATAGTGAAACACTAAGAACATAGTACAGTTGTGTACACTTACTATAAATGTAGATGTTGAGTGTATTCACTGTTGCAGTCCTGATTACCCACCCTCCAGCCTCTTGTTTTTCTCTTACTATATCTCTCCTTTCTTTTACTATGCTTAAAAGTCTTTTTGGGTGTATTTGCTTTTGTTTGGAGGTATTTTTTGTTTTAAATTATATACTTGTAGATATATATATATATATATATATATATATATATATATATATATATAGATATATAGATATAGATATCGATATATAGATATATATATATAGATATATATAGATATATAGATATATATATAGATATATATATATAGATATATATATATAGATATATATATATAGATATATATATATAGATATATATATAGATATATATATATATAGATATATATATATATATATATATATATATATATATATATATATATATATATATATATATACATATATATATATATATATATATATATATATAGATATATATATATATATATATATATATATATATATATATATATATATATATATATATATATATATATATATATATATATATACATATTTTGCTCCCCATTTGGGGGACACCTGACATCTGGGGCAAGAAGAACTGATGTAATGGCGTCGGCTGCATGTTTTTTTACCCCTGACTACCTGATGTCATGGAAGAAGGGACAGCAACCGACGCAGGACCCAAGACTTTGTTAATTAGGCCGACTAAGGGTAACCTGCCAGCAGATTACCCAAATGTAATGACTGCAGCAATGAATACACTCAAACATCTACATTTAAGGTAAGTGTACACAACAGTACTTTTTGCAAGGCTTAATAGCTGGTTCTATTGCTGTCTAACTTCCTCCTCCCTTCCTTGGCTTTGGGAATCAACCCAAATGTAATGACTGCAACATTGAAACACGAAGAACATAGTACAGTTGTGTACACTTACCATAAATGTAGATGTTCAAGTGCATTCAATGTTGCAGTCCTGGTTACCCTCCCTCCAGCCCCCTGACTACTCTTGGCCATACTTTTCTTATTATTTAGTTTATTTCAGCTTTCTGGTGTATTTGCTTTTTGTTGGAGGTGTAACCTAACATATAATTGCTTCCCATTATGGGGGCAACTGACATCTGGGGCAAGAAAAACTGATGTAATGGCATCGGCTGCATGTTTTATACCCTGGCGGCCTGACGTCATAGAAGAGAGAGCATCCGACGCAGGAGTCAAAGACTTAGATATTCAGGCCGGCTGAGGGCTACCTGCAGGCAGATAACCCAAATGTAATGACTGCGACAGTGAAATACACTCAACATCTACATTTATGGTAAGTGTACACAACTGTACTTTCCTTCACTTCAGGGCTGGGGGGCAACACTTTCAATTCTCTGCACTGCCCTTTTTGCTTATCTACTGCTCCCATAGTTTTTACGAAGTGCCTGGCTCCAGCCATTGCTTTTTGCGGGGAGAGATACCTTCAGATTTATCTTTACCTGGACAACTCTCATATTCAAGCAAACTCCTCAGAACAACTAGAAAAGGATTTGGACTTCGTGAAGAACATTCTCACCTCTTTGGGTTGCACACTCAATGAAAAGAAGTCAAAGTTGGTTCTTACTAGGGCGATTGTTTTCCTTGGTGCGAGTCTGAATACAGCCACCCAGATAGTATTCCTCCCTCAACAGAAGCAATTAGATCTTTCATCTTACTTCATGAACTTGGCAAGCATGACCCAGCTCTCTCTAAGGAAATTCCTGCAAGCACTGGGTTCATGGCTTCATGTATTTTGATGATCCCATATGCAATGCTGCATATGAGAAAACTTCAATGGTACCTCAAGAATCTTTGGTGTCAACACACACAGGACTTAAATTCTTCCCCTTATTGCCTGTCTACAAATTGAGTTCCTCTGGTGGGCGACAGCCTGTTCTCAGAACAAGGGTCTGCCTTTCCGCCCACCACCTGCCAACCAGACTGTCAACACAGACACCTCAGATGTTGCATGGGGAGGGCTCATCTGGAAGGCAGGGGCATAAAGGGGACTTGGAGTACCCAGCAGATTCATCTGCACATAAACTTAAAAGAATTGATGGCAGTGCAGCAGGCCTTGCCGGCTTTGAAGGATCTACTCTACCCTGGGACTCTGCTGATCAGGACAGACAATACCACAGTCATGTGGTACATCAACAAGCTGGGGGGGGGGGGACTTGCTCTTGCACCTTGTGCAAAGCATGAGACTAAGGTCCATAGCAGTATCCATGGGCATAGATCTCATAGCCCAGTATCTTCCATGGGCATACATCTAATAGCCCAGTATCTTCCAGGGAGGCTAAACTACTTGGCTGATTATTTCAGCAGACATGTTCTGGATCCTCACGAGTGGCAACTGAACAAGGTAATTTTCCATCAAATTACTCAGCATTGGGGCATCCCACAAGTGGATCTTTTCTCCTCTCACACCAGTCATCTCCTTCCAACCTTCTGCACCAGGGAGTTTCACAACAAAGCTTGGAGGGTGGACCTGTTGCTTTTTCCATGGACACATCTCTGTTTTATGCGTTCCCTCCTCTGCCTCTTCTTCCCAGAGTGCTGCTAAGTTAAGGGATGAAAAACCAAAGGCTATTCTGATAGCACCAGATTGGCCCAGGCAGCATTGGTATCCCCTTCGCAGCCTTTCCCCAAGCTCAGCCTTGGCATCTTCCCCTGGTACCATATCTGTTGGTTCAGGAAGGGGGAAAGTTCCTTCATCCTCCTCTTCAAACTCTTCATTTAACTGCCTGGCTAATACGTTAAATCTTTCCCAACAGGTGGTTGAAGTTCATGAGGCCAGGAGACCTAGCACCAGGAAATCCTATGCAAATAAATATTAGAGATTTTGCTCTTGGATGCAGGCTAAAGGTGAAGACTCTTATCATCCGTCTCTCTACCTTATTCTTGATTACCTAGCAAGATTGCTTAATGGTGGAATTTCCTTTTCTTCAATCAAAATTCACGCTTCAGCAATTTCTGCTCAATGTTCTTTTGAGCAACCCATTTTTTCTCACCCCTTGAAGAAGCAGTTCCTGAGGGGAGCTAGCAATCTTAGACCTCCCAGAAGAGCTCCTACTTTGGGATCTTAATTTTGTCCTGGAAAAGCTTACTCTGCCTCCCTTTTGACCATCTGCCTCTGCAGATTTGAAGTTTCTCTCCTGGAAGGCTGCTTTTCGTTTGGCTATTACTTCAGCCAGAAGGGCATCAGAACTGCAAGCCTTAATGGCAGTAGAACCTTTCATTATTTTTCATTCAGATCGGGTGTCTCCGAGAACTAATCCCTCCTTTATGCCTAAGGTAGTTTCCAGTTTAACCCTTAACCAGTTTATTCACCTGCCTACATTTTTCAACAATCCCCATAATAAAGGGGAAATGTTTCTGCACTCTCTTGATGTGCATAAACTAAGATTTTACTTGGACAGGACTAAATCCTTTTGAAATTCTGAACAGTTGTTGGTTAGTTTTGTTCCTGGGGCTCAGGGTAAAGCTATTTCAAAACAAACCATCTCGAAATGGATTGCTGATTGTATTCACTTTTGTTACCTGCAGCATGGGAAGGTTCCCCCTCAGGGTATTAGGACCCATTCTGCTAGAGCAGCCTCTACCTCTGCAGCTTTTCTGAGAGGTGTGCCTACTAAGGACATTCTAGAAGCAGCTATTTGGTCTTCTGTCCATACTTTCACAAAGCATTACAATCTACCTTTGTTTTCTAAATCCAGGGCTGGGTTTGCCTCTGCAGTTTTGCAGGGCCTTCTTACCAACCCTTAACCTGTGATCCTTCCTCCTCCTTTTGTCTTTTCCTGTACTTTGGGAATCAACCCGTATGTTAGGACTGCAACAGTGAAACATGAAGAACATAGTATAGTTGTGTACAGTTACCATAAATGTAGATGTTAGAGTATATTCACTGTTGCAGTCCTGGTTTCCCACCCTCCATTCCCCCTTTTTTCCTAAGGCGCATACTACATATTTTTATTTTTTGTATGACGTGTCCAGAGTGTTTCCTTCCTGGGTTAGCCTTCTTTTGGAGGCTCTTGACAGTTAAGGCAAGAAAAACTGAGGAAATGGCATTGGCTGCCTCACTTTTATATCTGATGTTCTGACAGTTTTACAGCCAACGTCATATACCAAGGAATCTGGTATTCGGGCTGACTGAGGGCTACCAGGAGCTGGATAAACCCATATGTGAGGACTGCAACAGTGAATACACTCTAACATCTACATTTATGCTAAGTGTACACAACTGTTCTTTTCTGTACACACCCTCCCCCCGCCCACTCTTACAAAAAATCCTAATGAAAATTCAGCAGGGCAGACCAAACATCTTATTGGCGACTCCCTTTTGGCCAAGACAGCATTGGTTCCCCCTCCTTCTGCATTTAGCCAAAGACAGTAACAAGTTACCTCAGAGTGGACCTACTCACACAGGACAAGGGGTCCCTAATCCATCCCCACTTTGAATCTCTGAACCTAACCCTGTGATTTCTTTTTTGCAGGATCATAGGAGGTTACTAGGCTAATGGCCATGTGGCCCTTACAAGCCTAGCCAAGAGTTTATCCCCAAAAAGAAACCTCAGTTAGTACCTGTAGCCCTTGTCAATGAGGGACACAGGTGGAACCCCTGGGACAAATTTATTTATTTTTATTTTTATTTATTTAACATTTGTTGACGGGTTTGTGTTTTCCCATCCACTCATCAATCAGAGGTATTCAGGTAGTATATATTCTTACCTGGATGATCTCCTTTTTTCTGGCTCCCCTTCCAGAACAGTTCAAAATTTACAGTTTGCCATCTCTTTCTCTTGCAATGGTTGGGGTTCACAGTAAATTTCAAAAAATCCCCTTCTCCGAATCGCATTTTTCTAAGGTGAAGGACAGATTTCATTGTCTTTTCTTCCACCAGTGAAGATTCTCTCTCACTTCCCTCTTCCAGAGTCTTTTGTCTCTCTCATCTGTAACTGCTAGGGAGTTTCTAAACCTACTAGCTATACAGGGTTTCCATCCTGTTTCATTCAGGACCTCTTAAAGTGTTTAGGGACAACATCTTAGTCCTCTGGTATGTAAACAAGTTGGGGGAGGGGGTGTCCTATTTTCTTTGCAGATTGACTTTGGTGGCATGGAACTTCGTTCAGTACATGGTGATTTTTCAAGCAGTTTACATTTCATCCACTCAAAATTTTGTGGCAGATGCTTTAAGCAGGTTCATGACTGAATCCCACAAAAGGATGCGTCACAGGGATATGTTTCTGGACTGGGTCCATCAGTGGGGTACTCCTTTAGTGGATCTTTTTGCCTCCCCTCTGAACAGACAGCTTCCTCTTTTGTGCCAGAGTCCCAGGTCCTGTAGTTTGGAAGGTGGATGACTTATCTTCACATGGAAGGGATATTTTTTATGCATTCCTGCCTTTCATGTTATGTAAAAAGTTCTGCTCAAGATTCAGATGGACAAACCAAAAATATTGCTGGTGACTCCCTTTTGGCCAAAACTGTGTCTGTTTCATCTTTGCATTTAACCAAGGGCAATCAAATTAAGTTACCTCACAGAGTGGTCCTTTTCACACAGGACAAGGGATCTCTGCTTCATCAACATCTGTCAACTTTACAACTGACTTGGTGGGTGATAAACTTTTGATTCCTTTCAGACACCTTTTTTTCCCCGAGGACGTGCTTAGGGTTCTGCAGGAGGCCAGAAAACCCTATACTAGAAGATCTTGCTTGTCTAAATAGAAGCGAGTTTCTACTTGTTTTTCACATAATCTGGATCCATTGTCTGTGGACATCCCTGTTCTTTCCTACTTCTCTGAGTTACTTGAGTGGTTTGGCTTATTCCTCAGTGAAATTTCACCTGTCAGCCATTGAGTCACCCTTTAGCTTCTAGACTGGAAGTAAAACTTTTTCTCAAAGGCGTACTTCACATTGATTCTCCCAGGAAACCAGTTCCTTTTTGGGATTTGAATTATGTTTTAGAGAAGCTGACTGTAGCCCCTTTTGAACCTGCAGTCTCAGCTTCCTTATAGATTTGTGCCTGGAAATCTGTTTAGTTTACTAGCTTTAATTCCTGCTAGGAGGGTTTCTGCGATTAAAGCTTTAATGGCTTCTCTACCTTTTCTTGTTTTTCTTAAGGCTAGGGTCTGATTGCGTACTAATTCTTGCTTTATGCCCAAGGTGGTGAATAAGTTGTCTCTTAATCTATTCAGTTGCCCACTTTTTTCCCTTCTCCACAACCCTCTAGTAAGAGGCTCTTAAACACCTTGGATGTGCAGAGATAACTCAGATTTTCTTTGGATAAGACTAAGGTTGTCAGGAAATCTGATCAGCTTTTTGTTTCTTTTCAACCCAGGGCTCTGGGTTTGCCTATTTCCAAGCAGAATATTTCCTCTTGGATTTCTAAGACTGTTTGATTCTGTGTGTTTAATGGTAAGAGTCTCACTGTTCTATTGAGGCTCATTCTACTAGGTCTGTGACGACTTCTGGTGCTTTCTTTAAGGGCTTCGATACTAACACAATTTTGGAGGCTGACTGTCTTGTGTTCATACTTTCCCCAAACATTACATGCTGGATAGTATTTCTAAATCTAGGACTGGTTTTGTTACAGCCATTCTTCATGCCTTTGTAAAAAATTCCTCTGTTCCTTCCTCTTCCCAGGTTTCCTCCTAAGCTGTGCAAGTCTCCCACATGTTAAGTGTATTACAATGTTAGAATAGCAGGACATAGAATAGTTGTGTAAAATCTTACCATAACCATAGGCATCCGTCTGTTCTATGTTCAGTATTCTGTCCCTCCCTCCTTCCCCCTCTACCTTGTTCTTTTCCCTTGGATGGCAGATTTTCCTTTTTCTTTCCACTGCTGTTCCTCCTGGGGCATTTCAGTTCTGAGGATTGTGCACGCGGACGTCCTTTTTACGGCTGACGTTCAACAAGCCATATGTGCGATGTCCCATGTTCTTGCAGTAGGTAAAAGCTGTTGTATGCTGACAGGACGTCTGGTTGCTTGGAGTGGAGGATCTCCCTCATGTTAAAAATACTATAACAGAGAAGAGAAGGATGTCCAAGGTTGTGGTAAGATTTTACACAACTGTTCTTTATAAGCAGTGGATGTGTATGACATAAAATTAAAGTTGTTTAGACCACAATCTTTCATTATTTGCACAATAAGACATCAGAAATATAGCTGTAATGTGTTGTGGTGGGCATGTGTGAAAGCAAGGGCTTTTGAGTGAGCCATCTGAAGTCATTGATGTGGTTTGCTGCCCTTTGGCAGCGTATATATGACAGAGCTACAAGTTGAACTATATTAATGTAATTTTTCACTTTCCTCTCAAAAATATCAGAGGTGTACAGAAGGTTTTTTGGGTGCTAGTGGTGAGGAAGTGATGGCTTTGGGGGGGGGCAGTGTCTTTGACACCGGTGTTGATGTTCATTACTTTGGCCATTATGTCTTTAATTGTTCTAATAAGAAATCAGAATAGTACAGAATGTGGCTTTCATTTCTGGAGGAGGCTGTGTATTAAAGCAAAGGGCAGTCAAGTACTCAATGAATAATCATTGATGTGGCTTGTTGACTGAGGCAGTTCAAGCTTCAGAATAATGTGGCTATTTATATTTGTATAACTTTGCATTTAAAGGTGTGGTACCACTAGAGAAGGGGCACATTGTGCAGGAACTGTACCTGCACAAGAAACTGAAGCCACTGGTGATTCTAGTTTTAGAAACACTTTAAAGATGCAACTTGCATTTTGGCTTAAGTTGGAGCTTTATTATAATTTCAGAGCCTCCCTAAGGCAACCATCTTTAGATTCAGTTCAGTGCAGAAATACACATTTTTACATTTTTCTCCTAAGGGTCAAATACTTCATAAAATCGCAAGTACTTCTACTTTTATAACGCAAGAACAAAAAACACTTCCCAGCATCTGAAATGCTGTTACATAAAAAAAAGTGAAAAGAATTCCCAGGAATTCTGATGAGCATCTCACAAGTTTAACTGTATCTTATCTATTTCTTTCACATCTAAAAGCACAACCTAACTTAATTTTGTAACAAAATTTCCATGTTCAAAGTTAAGAACAGGAAATTAAGCGTATTTTGAACTTTATCTGCATTTTTACATCTGTATTTTACTCAATTAGATTTTTTGACTGTTTTTATTGTTTGTGCCCGCTTATTACCTGCACTTGTTTTGCACTGAAATATTGCTTAGTTAGTGTAGACTAGATCTAGACTTGCAGAATCTAGCCTGTTTTTCATACACTTGAACTCAAATCCATACATCTTAAATTAAGAAGGGACTCCCCCTGCACCCTTGTGGCAGATAAGTAAGGATATCTCCTTGTCTGAGCTGGGGATTGCTGGAAGACGAATCATTGTGCCATTGTAATCCTATTGGCAGACTAATTTAAAACTTGTTAATTTTGCCTGTATATAAGCCTCGTGTTTGCACACAGCTGCACACCATGGAGCTGGGGTTAGCAGTGTCTTGTATAGACAAACGCCTAGAAACTATTTTTTCCTTGGACACCAGTCAGTGAAACCCTGCCTGGTTCCCTGCTGCTCTGCAGGCAACGCAGCTGTGCACTTATGCACTGCAAGCAGCTTAGCTGAGCACTGAGCAGCATCACCCTGTTTTTCATTCCTGATCTTCTATAGAACAAGTCCCTTTGTTAATCCAAGCAATAGCTGATCTGATTTGCCCTCTCACATATTAGTGCTTAAGAATTACTTGCTTCTGTGAACAGTCAGTTTCCCGACATTTCGCCAGCCTGGTTGATATGGGCATTCTGAGGCAATGTAGCAGTTCTAATGTACACTGACAAACCACTTGCTCCTAAAGCAAACAAATACAGTATGCGAGAGATGTAACTATACCATGAAACTAGACTCTGTCTTCTCATGTAACAGTAAACAAGACATCAAACAGATTGTCAGTACACACACCTTCCCACTCGTGCAAGATAAGGTCAAGACAAATAGACCCACATACGTGAAAGTACTCACTAAGAGCCTACCAAAAGACCAGTGGCATTCTGAGCACAAACGGCCTACACATACTGGTACACTAACAGAATCCTGTACTACATGGCACACATCACTGTCTCAACAATTAAGCCCTTACTGCAAAACACCCCAAAGTCTAATGTCCTAGTCATGGTGACCTAGTAGCGAGACACACAGATGCCCCCTCACCAGGTTGGACAACAAGGTTGCAGTCAGCTACCTGTCAGGTGCCAGGATTTATGAAATCATGCACACACTCAAGTTACTCAGCAACAATTACCGTTATGACTCTTGTCATAGTACATGTTGGAGTGAATTACTTGAAACGTACCTCTGGACTATATGAAGAGAGACATGACTGAACTCTGTATCCCAGGCAGGTATGTCCTTAGTCTTAAGCAGCATTCTACCTTCAGCTAGTCACAATACAGACAAAAAATAATTTGCTTCAATTGGCTTAGCTTCTGGTGTCACTCCAGAGGGATCAAGTCTCTGACAGCCTGGGAAGACCTGGTCGACGGGTCACACTGCTTTGCCAGAGATGGCCTTCACCTGTCTCTTCAAGGCTTTCTGATACTGGCAAAGACTCTTGCCTCCCCTGTCATGCATTTTTCTTTTTTAGGCAATGTCAGAACCACAAAACTTCTGATGTAAAGAAATCCACTAGACACAAACTCCAGTTCATGCTGTTAAAGCTAGGAGCCTAAACAGTAAACTGTACTCCCTGGAAGCTTTCCTTACCTTGGAAGATGCTGACGTCCATGCACTCACTGAGACTTTGTTTAAGGCCGCAGAGAGCGCCCCGGCTGTACGAGGCTACAGTGACTGTCACATGTTCAGACCTCAAAACAAGGGTGAAAGAACCAAAGGTGGAGGTGTATCCATCTTTATTAAATCCAAATCCACCTCAAGACTGGTAAAACAGTACAACTCTTGTGCTACCCCACTATATTCAAAATACCGTATCACATCATCACTAGCTATAGGTCCCCAGCCATTAACCAGGAGAAACACACCGCCTACCTGTACTTTATAAAGTCACCCAGTATACAGCCAAACTCTTTGGTCATGAGAAATTTCAAGTGTCCTTCCATCATGTTGGGTGACTTACATAAGCACAAATAGTTATTTTGAGTTTCTTGGGTTTTGTTAATTCAGGTGTCCTGGAACAGTTAGTCTGCACGCCCACAAGGAGCTCAAATGTCCTAGACCTAGCGCTCACCAGCATGGGGATCACTGCATTACCCCCTGTGTTTTGCCCTCCCTGGTAAGGTCAGACCATAAATCCGTCTCAATTGAAGTAGAGATAAGACCTGACACCCCCACAGAAACAAACTGAAAAATGTGTTGTAAGCAAACTATAGCCTACTAAGCGATGATATAAAAAATTTCAAAGCCCCTGCTAGCACAGCCAACAGTGACTCCTATGCAGAAGAATACACAGATGCCCTATATAGCCACTTAAACAAATGTGTTGACTCATCTGTACCTGACAAGACTAAAACCATGTCCTCCCGAAAAAACGAGTCAGCCTGGTGGACTGCAAGTATAAAGTTGTATAACAAAAGAAAAACTGATATCTAAAAACAAGAGGGAACTTGCTCAACAGAGGAAGAATGTTCTCCACAGCTTGAACAAGCAAATCTGACATCTTGTAAAGTCCTGTAAGGCTAAATGTTAAGTTGTCTATCTCGCCTTCTTTCTTGCTGTTTGGGGATCCGAGCCAATCCTCTGCTCCGACTCAGCCATCTTCAATAGCTCGAGAGCTGTTTACTGGCTCGAGGCTACCCCTTATCCCATGATGCCTAGCGACAGCTACCCAGATCTTGTTTGCCGCTTCAGCTGCGAGGTGTCATTTTCTGGCTCAGGCCTCTATATTTTCAATTTTTTGTGTAAAAATATTCTCTTAGACCCTTTAAACTAATAGATATTTTAATTTTCTTTGCTTTATTCTGTAGGTATTGTTGAGTACTTTGTTCTTTTTAGTTTCCCTTTTATTTAGAACTCTATTAGAGAGTTCTTCCCCCCTCCCCCTCTCCCTAGGATAGCCGTTTAACTTAGAGGCTTTCCTTTCCTTTTTTGCTATAGTTAAAAAAAAAAAAAAAAAAATAGTACTTATTTGTCTGTCTAGGTTTCCCTTGTGGTACTTAGTTTTTTTTGTAGTTGGGTCATGTCTAAGGAAGCTGAAGTATCTGGCTTTAAAAAGTGTGACTCATGCTGTCAGAAAATGTCTCTAACAGATGGGCACACTAGTTGCGTTTGTTTGGGTGCTGTTCACCTGCAGGGCTCTTGTTCTATTTGCCATGCCTTTAGTCCAAGAGTCTTGCAGGAGCGTAAGAACAAATTGATCCTTAGGCATCTGTTAAAACCTCAGGATTCACTGACAGAGTTCCCAGCCAGTGAAATCCCCAAAATCCACTAAACCGTCGGCTCCACCTTCAGAGTCGACTCCTGTACTGGATTTATCGAGTATGTCTGTTCCGGCTGGCATCAACAAGACAACCCCTCCGTCGGCTCCATTGCATGTTTTGGAGCCGTCTCGGAGCCATAAGAGGCTGAGGTCCCCTTCATTAGAGTCAGTTCATTCGGCTCCTCGGTATCCATTATTGCAAAGTGAACGTAGCCACCATTCTTCACACTCCTCTCGATCCTCTAGGCTGTCAGATCATGATGTGGAGAGATTAGTAAGTAGGTTGCTTAAATCACAGGCACTAGCAAAGTTATTGTCTAGCCCTCCTCAACAGGTATAGGCTCCATCCACCTTTTTTTCTGTTCCTCCGACTCCATTGAGTTCGGAGCCGTAGTTCATTGTGGTTTGAGTAGTGGAACTGTCTGTTCCGATCACCATCTCTCCTTCGGCTCAGACTTAGGCTCCGATTACCTAGATAGTTCCTTAGATCGAGGAATCTGGATGCCAGGGCTCCCTGGTCGGCTTCGAGAGGGCGAGTGGCATCGGACCCTTGTCTGACCCCATTCTCCCTCTTGGAGTATTGGTGCAGGTGAGCTCGGCTCCAACATCGGCCTCGGAGCCGTCCCCCTCGGCACGGGGAAATATTCCTATTTCTTCGGAACTGGATCTTTCTCTGCCTCGAGGCAAGGACACCTTTGAGGTCATGGGAGTGTGCTGTCCCCCGAGACAGCTCCACTACCAGCTCCATCGGCTGTGTCCCCCGTAGTGTATGTGCCAACCTCTGCTTCTCTTCCAGACCCCAAGCGTAGGGAACTGATGCCCCAGGACACCCCATTGGGTGTTTCCTCTTTTTCCGAGGCCTCCCCTAATATCTCAGAGGAGCCCCCTTGAAAGAAGTGAAAGAGTAAGCACATTGACTCCCCTGACTCTGTCACTTCTGATACAGACTTATATGAATCGGAAGGGTCCCCAAGATCCCCCTCTGAAGAGGTTTCCTTTTCGGACATCCTTGAAATGCTTAGGCAGAGTGGGAACTGGACTCCCCTAGCCCCTACCGAGGATAAGTCTATATTCCTGGACACTTTCTGTTCCCGACCTTCCACCTCCTGGGTTTCTCCTCCTTTCGACCCACTTATGTCTGCAGTGGCTTGAAAGGCTTGGTCAGCTCTGGACACAGTGAAACCAACTCCGAGGAGACCTAATAAATTTATTACAGCCCCCCAGGATAAGCAATTCCTTTCTAAAGGTGTGCCCGTTGATGCCATGGTGGTAGCAGCAGCCACCAAGAAAGAGTTAGTAGAGACCTCTTCATCTGTTCATCCCCCTAACAAGGAGTCTAGGACGATGGGCAGGTACGGAAAGCGAATGTTTGCTTCAGCTACCTTCTCCATGAGGTCCCTCAACTACCTGTCATTTTATTTGCCTTCAAAGGGATCTCCTTAAAGAGCTTGGAGATGCCCTTCAAGATCCTACAGCTGAGGGTGTACAAGCCAAAGTAGATTCCCAGCTAGAGACTCTTAATTCTGTAGTTAACTCCTCCATGAGGCTCATTTCCTATGCAGCCGATGGAGTGAGTAGAGCCTCGGGCACGGGTGTGGCCCTCAGGAGGCATGCTTGGATGTGGCTGTGTCACTTTGCGGAACCCTTTCGAGCGTCCTTCACTAATACACCCTTTAATGGCTCCTTTCTCTTTTGGCCACATGTGAAAGACATGTTGACTAGGTGTGAGCAAGAAGGCAAGACGAACACTGCCGTGGGAGTCCATTTTTCCACTTCCTCTAGACCTTACCCCAAGGGTCAGAAGAGTGGGAAGATGTGGTTCCGCAAATCTCAGGGAGCCTTGCCTGACACGCGTGGTGATTTTTCCTCCAGAGGCAGAGGGGGAAACGATAATAGACGCTGCTCTCATGGCAGAGGGGGTCCGCAGAACCAGGGCAACAGAGAATCCTTCTCTGACAAGCCATTCCAGCATCCCTGAAGGGTTGCCTGGCTGCTCGCCTCTGGAGGCAGTCGGGGGAAGACTTTCACTGTACCCAAAAGCCTGGCAAAATTTAACAAGAGACAGATGGGTGTACTATCCATTATATCTGGAGGTTACAAAATTCCCCTTCCATCAATCCCCCTTAGTCAAAAAAGGCCCTTCCAGATGTTCCACCCAATCTGAAGGAGCAAGCAGTAATAGAAGTTTCAAAACTGCTAGAAAGAGCCATT